>NC_092638.1:43797030-44069530 GCF_039555335.1 Amphiura filiformis | reverse complement strand
AAAAAGAAGCAGAAGTAAGGACCAAAGCAGTTTACAGGCCTTATTTTTGGTATGAAGTAATCTGAGTATATTTAATTGATAATTGTGAAAGAAGAAATGTATCCGTCAACAGATGAGGAAAGGGACCGTCTTTGAACTTCACCAAAAATAGGCCTATAACAACAAGCAAAAATTGTGTGAAAATCGCGAAAAAGAGCCCACACGGCAGAAGAAAGAATCCAAATTATCTCCAAAATAAAACAAAACCAAATATGGTTATTGGTATGGTATTAGAGATCATAGTCAGGACAATAGAATTTGTTGTAACAAAAATAGAAATATGCGCATGCGTTGATGGTATGCATGATTGAAAGTACCAAAAATGTATGAAAAAAGTAAAAATTCATCAAAAACGCGCTAAAAGATGACTAATACAAGGTTTGCGGAACAGTAGCTGTGTGAGTGAATTGCTATACCAAGTCTTATGCTAAAATTAGACACACCTTTTGAAATTCAAATTTCTTATTCAATCTAGAGCCTCTCTATGGTGTGCTACTTTAATTACAAAAACAAGACCTTTTGAAATTAAGGGTTCATTAAGAAAGAAATGTTTATGGTTTCACCACTGGGACCTCCCTTTTTATAATCAGTAGATACCCAATCAAACCAGGTACCATTGGTTAAATTTTGTCATCGATTAATCTTTTATCTCTTATTATGTAAAGAACAATGGGTGATAAAGCCTACTCAAAATTGGAGATATTCAACACGATTTCTTTTCTTTAATAAAAATGGTATATGTCTAAAAAGAGTCCAGCATCATGCCTATGTTATCGGTCTATAAAGCTGCAAAAACCGTGCCAGATTATATACTTTTATTCTTGAGATATAATAATAATAATAATAATACACAGATTTAGAGAGCGCTTTTTAAATGAAGAAACAAAGCGCTATGGAAAAGGAAAAATGCAAGAGGGAGGAAACATTAGGTGAAAAGGTGAGTTTTTAGGTTCTTTTTTGAAAGTTTGGACATTGGGAGAGTCACGAATGTGGGAAGGCAAGCCATTCCATAGAACAGGGGCAATGATGGAAAATGCTCTGTCACCAGCCAACTTGTGGGATCTAGGAATGGAAAGACAAGTGGCAGCAGTAGAGCGCAAAGAGTACCCAGAATGACGGGTGTGAAGGATGGAGGACAGGTATTCAGGTGTAGATGAAGCAAGAACCTTATAAACATGGACGAGAGTGCGGAACTGGACACGTTTAGCAACTGGAAGCCAGTGCAGACTATGAAGCAAAGGAGAAGTATGCGTATATTTTGGTTCTCTGAAAATGAGTCTGGCGCACTTGTTCTGGAGAAGCTGTAGGCGGGTGAGGTTTTTCTGGGAGATGCCATTAAGCAAGGAGGAGCAGTAATCAATCTTGGACAGGACAAGAGTCCTAACCGCATTGGTACACGCATCAAAACTTAGGAATCGCCTAATCCTCCAAATATTGCCAATCTGCCAGTTCAAAGTTTTGGACATATTTGGAATTATGTAACAATACCTCAATTTGGCGCGAGATTTTCTTGACTACTTTTCACCATAAATCAGGCAGTGCCCATACGCTATTGTGTTTATGCTAATGTCATTACGTAATCAAGCATTCAGCATCGCTAATACATATTCGTTTTGAAAGACAAAAGTACAAACTTGAATTTAGCGTAAGTAACAGCCATCCAAGTCATGCATGAGCGGAGATACACCATAGTTGCGGGAACTTATTGACCAGCCCTCGTAGTCATAATAACATACAATGCTAAAGATCTAAGAGAAGCAACCAAGTGGGACTAAAGATAAACATAAAGACGAAAGTCATGTTCAACCAGTTCGCCACAGAACAGTTGGTCATGGTAGGGAACACAGAAATAGAAAAGGTGGACCAAAATGTGTACTTAGGACAACTAATCAACATGACTCACAATCACATGGATGAAGTAAAAAGGAGAACTAGGGCTGGTTGGTGTGCATTTGGTAAGCTCAATGACATCATGAGAAGTAAGATGCCAACTTGTCTGAAAAGAAAGGTTTTCAACCAATGTGTACTACCAGCCATGACCTATTGAGCTGAAACATGGTCACTTACTAAGAGGGTGGAGCAAAAACTGAAAACTGCACAGCACAGCATGGAAAGATGCATGCTGGGTTTCACCAAAAGGGACAGGAAAACAGTGGCATGGATGAGTGGGCATGCCAGTGGGCTGGCCATCTTGCAAGATCAACAGATAATAGATGGACAAAGAATGTCACAGAATGGAGGCCTTGGCTGGGCTCAAGACACCAAGGCAGACAGAAAGTCAGATGGAGGGATGAGATAGCAAGTTTCATATAGGGATCAGGTGGATGGCAAAAGCAAATGACAGGAATCTTTGGTGCCAACTTTGGGAAGCTTTCGCCCTGCAGTGGGCTGAATACGGCTGATGATGATGATGATGATGACGAATATTGTATTGTGGGAAGAAATTTTTGTCATACTGACTCCCGGGATACATGTATTGCACAATAAAACAGCTTTCATAATTCTTGAATTGTGAAAATTGGCCGTTTTGTTCTTAAAATTTTCATTTCATATATTTTTTTCAACAAATATGTGTAGTTCAATATAGTTTATGTTTGACTCCGTGGAATGGATTAAAAAAAATTGTTATATTAATTCAAGAACAGAGTAGTTAATTTTCAAATTTCAGCTGCTTTTTTTTTTTTTTTTCATCAGCTAATTAGTATCGGGGCAATAAAATACCCCCAAATTAAGGTTTTCGACGGCACAGTTCTTTCAAGGACTCTCTGTAATAGCTGATGGCTTCTGCCCAAAGAAGATTTTCATAGCATCCCAGAATACACCAGGTGCTGTAAATGCCTATGTGCCTATGTGAAATTTGGCCTTTTTCAGCAAGGCACACATGCGCCAGGAAATGATTACTATGTTCCTTCATGTGCAAATAATAAATTTCACACTTCAACGAATTTGTGCATCTATCAGGAACTACTCTTATCGCTGAAATTGATCAAGTTATATAGCCAAAAAAGTACTTTTTAGGGTTTGATGCTTCAAAATGGTATATTTTCTCTCATTATATGACATTTTTGTTGTAATAGTACCAAAATTCATACGAACGGCTTCGGTTTTTAGTAATTATTCGCCCTACCATATTGTAACTTTCAACTTCGAGGGCGCACTGCCATTTTAAGTGCGTTAAAACAAGAAAAGTCTCAGGTCAACCTATGTTGAGGTTTTGATCATTTGGCATCTAAATCATATAGTTTCACCTGATATTAGTGGCATTTAACTGTGAGAGTTCTGAATTTGACAAAATTCAACCCAAAATTAGCCATTTTCCCATTGAAACCCGTGTAATACATAATTAGTGGTATTTAACCTATAGGTTTGGGATTTTCTTTTGCTACATTAGTGGAAGTAATGTTTTTAGGCATCCTTAAACTTGAAAGGATCAAAATTTGATTGGTTCCATTTTTATTTCCCCGTGTGGTTTCCACAAGGGGTCGAAGGTCACAATGGGGCCAAAACTTAAAAATAGTCCCATCATGTTGTAATGTATCTCAAACTGTTTCTCTTATCACAGTCCAATAGAAATCATCCGATACACATTATATACACGTGATACATTGTGTCCATACTGGGCACGGTAAATGCCGTGCTGGGATGGATACTAGAGAGATTGCGAAATTTACGTGAAACGTGATACGGGAACGCCAACGGCAAACTACATTAGTCAAAAATAGGTTAGTGTGCCCTCTAGAGGGTGAAATCTATTGTGAATTGGTCAATCGTGGAATTACCGTAAGGCGATTACCATTACTCGTTGATGGTCGATAAACGTCCCAATAAATCGGACTTAGTCACCGGTCAGTTCTACAGCATAGATATCCATGGCTAACGATGGTTAACTGTGGATATACGTCTAGCCCTTTTCTATTCACAGATTATCCATTGTATTCCTTTTGTTTGAGGTTCGTTGCCTCGACCATTACTTAGAGTAATGGAGGTAGCTAGCTGCCCAGAGACCATTATCAACACAATAGCTCAAGATAACGGTCTCGGGCAGCGAGCTAAACAAAAGGAATACCATGGTCATTCTAGAAACACTATGGAAAGGATCACAACATACATGTAGAATCTGAGTTGGTTACTAGTCTCAGATAGAATTTTGGAAAAAAATGCATTTACAGCTCGATTTAAATGCAAATGTTATATGGCAAGAGAAAATTATAGAGGGCTCCAGCAGTCCGTATAACAGTAATTCATATAACACCACTGGTGCTCAGTTAGATTTATGCAAATTAAATTTTAATTAGCATAACAAAGTAAATATTCGTAAATAAAAAGTAACCGTTTCGTTGAATGTAAACTCAGTACATGTATATAAACTTGCCATTGGTTTTTAGAAGGGAATCTGCCTTTATCCTTGCCCAACCCAAAACGCTCAACGGTCCATGCAAATCAGCTGCTAGGCAAGAACCCCGGGATAGTACCCGACCAGGGAGCTTCGCAAACTAACCTGCGGTCAGAGAGTTGATATTCTTGAGAGGGCACTCTATTCACGTGGTTTCTTTTCCAACGCTAAAAGATCACGAATTTTGGTGGTTTGCAAATAAAAAGTGTCCGCACTATCGATTGATTACGTAACTGTTATGAATAATTTATTAGGTTTTTCAATGCAATCGCCTCGACCCATTAATACATATTATCTGTATTATCAAAGTACTTGGAATAGCAACGGTGAGTTCACTGAACTACGCCCTAATACTGATGGCGTTTTAATGGCGTTTAATGGCGCTAATCCTCTCCATACACAGATGAACAAATACAATAGATGAAGGTCAACACGTATGACCTCCTATGTGACATGTTATATGTGATGTACAAAAACCTGAATATCATAAAGATCAGTATTCGTTTGTGCATATGAACTGCACATTTACGTTGCTAGATATTACTCATTATATATAATGACAAATATTGGTATTATGACAATACGGTATATACATTGTATATAAAACGACTAATAGATCCTACTATCATGGCGTCAGGTCAATGTTCATCATACCCCGTATGTTTCTTAAAATTCATTCATATTTGAGACAAATTGCTGTGCCAATTGTATTGGTGCACAAGTAGATCCGTGTTTTTTTGAATTTTCATTTCCTTTTAATGAAAGAATTAAGGGTTTCCACTGCACGGTGGCCACAAGGGTGATACTAATTTTAATGCTATATTTTCAAAACGAATACGTGCTCCCGGTTGGCTCTATAGCGATTTCACAGAAAAGGTATTTCTAGTGCAATGCAGCGTCGGACTCTAGCTGAGAGCGTAGCCTAAGTCATTCCGGAAAAAAAAAAGGGCTCTCCATACACAAATGAACAAACACAAAGGAGGGTAGTCTCCTCCGTGACCGGCTTGATTTCGATGGAGCGGAACCAAATTGGCTGCGGAGGAGACGGGTCATTTTTCCATGCAAATTTTTCAGTGTCAGCCGCCTGCTGCGGTACTCATTACAAGTCAAGAGGCTGGGGGTGCAAAGCCTTACTGTGACCTACCCATAATGGGGAGCACCATTGGACACAACGTTACTAGGTCTTTCAAATATCTGCTTATACTCACATTTTTCTAAGATATAAATTTCATGGTGTTGAAACAGATTGTAGTCCAAACTCTATATAATTAGCATTATTCATTAATCATTTGAATAACAATGGTCACGGGGTGAATAAACTCCAGCGGATTAAAGCAAGTGAATAACCTACCAAACCACTTCAAATACAATTGTCAATTGAGATCAATTCTGTATTGATTTGATTAAATCTCTTGCATTTGTCATTAAATAGACTCGCACGCAGGACACATGGGAAGAATATTACACAATCTCGAGGTGTTTTTATTTTGGGAAAAACCCACAACTTTTACAAAATAATACATCAGTTTTTTCCATTTTGTTTTTTGGAAAATTAATACACTTTTACAACAAATTCGTTTATTTTTGCTCGCCGTATATATGTAAGATAAACGGTTCAAAACAGACCATCACCATAGATAATCGGTGTCTTGTTGAGGTATGGTTCGCATGTTAGTCGCTCTGAAGGCTCGACCCTTCGGGGTCTCGCCTTCCGAGCGACTAACATGCTCACCATACCTCAACAAGACACCGATTATCTATGGTAATGGTCTGTTTCTCATCCTTTATCTACTACAAACATGTTAAAGGACATCAAGAAAATTTTCTAAGTTATTTATTTTGAGCTCTTTCGAGACGAGTAATGGATATATTCTGTAGATTTAGGTTTTGTCTGTGACTGCTAATGTGAGGCCGTCGTAGGTCGTACGGGGCTCAAACTCGGTGGGTGGGTGTAGTTCTGTCCTGGCAAGAAGAAGTTTATGTTCGTTAAGTCATCCGACCCTGGGGCCCTTCCAAGGGGTCATTTGAGGTCAAATGACTAAAACTGCCATATGGGCATGAAACTAGGTCGTACGGGGCTCAAACTCGGTGGGTGGGTGTAGTTCTGTCCTGTCAAGAAGATGTTTATGTTCGTTTTAAAGTCATCTGACACCGGGGTCCGCTCCCAGGGGTCATCTGAGGTCAAATTACTAAAAAGTGTCGTATGGGCATGAAACTTGGTAGGTACAGTCAACATTTAAAACAACATTTTTTGTAGGTCATTTTGGGGTCATCCAAGGTCACCACGGGTCATCTGAGGTCAAATTAGTAAAAACTCATATATGGGCATGAAACTTGGTGGGTACAGTCAACATTTAGAGTTATAAGTTTAGATCATTTTGGGGTCATCCAAGGTCACCCAGGGGTCATCTGAGGTCAAATTACTAAAACTGTCGTATGGGCATGAAACTTGGTGGGTACAGTCAACATTTAGAGCCAAATTTTTGGAAGGTCATTTTGGGGTCGCCAGGGGTCATCTGAGGTCAAATTTGTAAAAACTGTCATATGGACATGTCACCATCAGCCTGGTAATCGCGCCCAGCCGAGAACCGCCAAATATGGTAACCGCCTAGTCTATTTTAAAACTGATGCATCAATGACTATGTTCATCATGTCATTATTGTATCATTCTCACATACATTAGGAAATGAATTGGGAGAAAAGAGGCCTTGCATGTGACATATCATTCCGTAAATATGGCGGACTACTCAAATGCATTCAACAAAAGCATGATTGCAATCAAATAGGTTGATGACAACATTTGATTGAATGGACTGCACTCCGCCATAACTACGGTGAAGGACACCGGCTCAAATCCTTTGTTTGGAGCCAATCGCAATCGATAATTTCATGCAGGGCCTCTATACTTTCTGTTAATAAAATACTATGCTGACCTCACACTCCAGTAATTTCAGATCATTGAGCTCAGTAATACATCAAAGAATAATGTCTTCCAATTCATGAAAACAAATAGATAATCTGCATATCGGATTAAAAGCTTGAGGCATTTCAATTGCAAGGCCCATTACTTATACACCAACAACAACATAGGCCTACAAGTGTATATAATGTAGCATGTGCACACATTATCATGTTGTGGATGGTGAATCAAGCTGCAGTGCCTACCCATTCCCAAATAAATGCAGTGACCAACCGGTGTTCACTCATGATTGACGTACTGATCATTATCAGAGAGTTATTCTTGAGAGGGCACTCACCTCATTTGCATGGCAAAATTACCCGTCTCCTCTGCAGCCAATTTGGTTTCGCTCCATCGAAATCAAGCTGGTCACGGAGGAGACTACTTTCCTTTGTGTTTGTTCATTTGTGTATGGAGAGCCCTTCTTGGAATCCGTTTGGACTCAGGCTACGCTCTCAGCTAGAGTCCGACGCTGCATTGTACTAGAAACACCTTCTCTGTGAACTCGCTAGAGCAAGGAAAATAAAAACTGGTTTCATTACTATCTGTTTTTGAGCTATTTTGCAGGTCTGCGACCATGGTGTTACCACAACTGTCTTTGCGTCATTAACATGTGCTGGAGTCTAGCACAGGTCAACCAAAGTCCCGGATTTTAATAAGACAATAATGATTGACACACACACCTGAAGTTTCTCATCCAAAAGAATGAGAAAATTTAAATTCTCACCATTTTGGCCGTTTCTCATCAAAATGTCCGTTTTCTCATCCAAAACTTCCTTTAGTGTATTAAGTTAGCTTAGGCCTATTGATCCTAAATTTGCTGGTAGGGTAAAACTCGTTTTAGGGGGTGTTTAAAAAGTTGGCCACACACATGCGTATAGGCCTACATTATCATACTTGAGTGCCCTCCCCCTCCCCGGTGAAATTTGAGACTCATTTGGTCACCGTCCTAAGCGTCCTTGCCCACACGAGTCGCCCAGGAGTAGGCCCTACCCCGGGGCCCTACCCGGCATTATTAATTATTAGTGGTTAGCCTCCCTAAATACAGTCGCGTATCGTGTTGTCAATTATCGTTACTTGTGTCCATGGATATGACCCCATGTATAAGTAGTCTTCATAGAATTCACAGTCTATGCCATGTCATTTACGGATACAAAGAGGATAATAATGTTGAGGGCGCCCACAAAATCTTACACCGTCTTACACAATGTTCCAAGGCAAAGTTCAGTGTAATATTTACTCATCGTACAAATACAGACGTTTTATTATGTGATGATGTTGTCTGGATGGGTGGACAGTTGTCACACTGTGGAAAAACAACAACCGGGAATCCGCATTCATTTACAAATAGCATTAAATTAGTATCACATAGCGGCCTCCGTGCAGTGGAAAACCTTAATTCTTTCATCAAAAAGAAATGAAAATGACAAAAAAAACCGGATCCACCTGTACGCCTATAAAATGGGCACAGAAATTTGTCTCAAATATGAATGAATTTTAAGAAACATACGGGATATGATGAACCAATGACCTGACGCCATGTTAGTAGGATCTATTAGTCGTTTTATATACAATGTATATACCGTGTTGTCATAATACCAATATTTGACATAATATATAACGAGTAATATTTAGTATTGTAAATATGCAGTTCATATGCACAAACGAACACTGATCTTTATGATATTCAGGTTGTTGTACATCTCATATAACATGTCATATAGGAGGTCATATGTGTTGACCTTCTCCTATTGTATTTGTTCATCTGTGTATGGAGAGGATTAGCGCCATTAAAACTCCATCAGTATTTGGGCGTAGTTCAGTGAACTCACCAGATTGCTATTCCAAGTACTTTGATAAATACAGATAATATGTATTAATGGGTCGAGGCGATTGCATTGAAAAACTAATAAATTATTCATAACAGTTACGTAATCAATCGATAGTGCGGACACTTTTCATTTACAAACCACCAAAATTCGTAATCTTTTAGCGTTGGAAAAGAAACCACGTGAATAGAGTGTCATTATGTATGATTTAAACTCATAGGTTTTTGCAATTTGGGAGGTTGGTTCAAAATGACCCCATAGGATTATACGGGGGTAAAAATTTCAAATTGCTCAAATACCCCTTTCAAATATATCAAATTATTTAAATAAATGAATGAATGAATGAATGAATGAATGAATGAATGAATGAATGAATGAATGAATGAATGAATGAATGAATGAATGAATGAATGAATGAATGAATAAATAAATAAATAAATGAAAAAAATTGAACAAATTGTAGCGTAGCATTAAAATCATAATAACCATTGCTGGCAGGCGGATTCGAACCAACGATATTGACATTACAAGTCTGATGCTCTAACACTGAGCTATGCCATCATCTAGTAATGAGGGTCAAGTTTTTAGCGTATACAGTGTTTGTCTGTGAAAATGCCGCCTTGTGAAATAAATAAATATAAAGTCTCAATTTTTAATTTAAATTTATTTGATAATTTTCTAACCTATATTTTCTTTAGAGCAGGGACAAATATTTCCCCTTTTATCCAATTTGGCCGCTAAATAAGAATCTACTTCTTTTATTACTGATTTAATTCCGCGATTTGTTCCATTCAGCAATATCAAAGATTAATGTCAAGCATCTCACGACAGATATTTAGTTGGCTTAGTGGTTTTGCACAGTGCTTTTTAACCGGGAGGTACCGAGATCGATTCCCACCTCTGCCTGCAATTTTTTTTCAAGACTGGGAAATAATAACCTGACATTCGCCGCTGACATTCGTACTGCAGAAGCGGAGTTGTAACTTGTTAAACTTTGCTCCTTCCGTAAAAGGGTACATTATTTTGGCACTACATTATTTCTTTTTTCCACATTGCTGGTAGGCCCCTATTAAATATCAAATGGTCATAATTGGCGGTCACTTCAAATCATCGCCAACTGAACGAGGTTCAGGAATGTACTCTCATTGTTAATTGTTGGTTAATCCACCACTTGAACAGGACTTAACCAAAGCAAACAAAGACTTAAGCTTTTTTACGAATGCTATACATAAGTATAAGCTTATTGTCCTCTTCAACAATAGGATTAAAGATTGGTGCTTGACTGGAATTACGTGCTAGTGTCATTGGTTATTGTTAAAAGGCAATAAGGTGTGTAATTGCAATATTTCCTCTGAATAGGAAAGACTCTCTACATCAACCATGGATGCTGGTGGTTCGAATTAAGCCCGATCCTGACTCCACTTCGCAGCGGTATGCGATGCTGCGATGCTTTTCAAAAATCTCAGCATCCCGCGATGAAATTAAAATGTACAGGTGGAGTCAGTATCGGGCTTTAGGAATAAAAACTCAATTCGAAATGATGCGCTTGAGAATTCAACAATATAAATAATGGTAGCTCTATTATAATACACATTAATGATAAAATTCCAAAATATAATACGTTTTCTGTCTTTGCTTGTTACGTGGTAGCGATTATATTTTTAAATAAGTTTCAAATTAAATAACAACAAGACAAGTGGTCGAGTGGTCTAAGGCGCTAGGCTCATAGAGTACTAAGCGTTGCGCCGTGAGTTCGAACCCCGCCTCTGCCAAACTTTAAAAGAAGTAAATAAAAATTTGCCTTTTTTTAATTTCATATTTGGGAAATGTGACTGGGAGAATTTATGTATGGTGTGGAGTGGTGTGATAGGGCATGTACTTTAACTGGCCGGCGCGGTCCGGTGACTAAGTCTTTATTGGGCGTTTTATCGGCAGTCAACGAGTAATGGATGCGGTTGGTAGCAAAAAATGACTTTCCAAAATGACAAAAAGACGCATTATAAAATGCAGAAAAATGTTATGTTTGTCTTGTTATGAAGCGAATCAAAGTATCCTAATAGAGCAAGTAGAGTCCGACATGTAATAAAATCCATTTTGGTGGTTACAATTTGACCTAGTATAGACCAGAAGAAGTGAATAAATTTCGATTCTTTTCGACGCGAATTCGAACGGGAAGATTACCTATTCATTTGTGTGTGGAAAATGCCGTCCAAAAATCATCTTGCGAAGAGGCGTTTTAGGCAAGATCGAGTCGTGTTACGGCAAATTTGCCGTTACATTTTGTTACGGGGACAGAAGTTCATGCAACGCCATTTTTCGCCTTGCTTTTTCATTGTTTTAAACATGTTAAACAGCTGTCAAAGTGTTTTGCTTATGGGATTGAGATTTGGCTATAGCCGGGGCCTATAGGGTAAGCACAGATTTGAGGTCAAAGGTCATTAAGGGTGTAATTCCAGTACATAGCAAAGAGCTTCAAAATGCTTCTTTTCCTGCAGATTACATGGTATACAGAGGTGCGACTGACACATAAGCATTGACATTAGCTGGTGTCTATATTGTAACAGATTTTGAGTTCAAGATCATGTAGGGGTCAAACATAGTTTATTACTGAAAACAACTTTGAAATTCCCTTTTGCTGCATATTAAGTGCTGTGATCATCAGAACAATGGCATCATGTGCATAGGGTTATAATTACAGTTGGCTTAAACATGGGGAGGGGTCTGTTTGGGGGGAAATTCTAAAAGTTTATCCAATTTGAATGAAATTAGTATTATGTGATGTTGATATGATTCAAAACACGATGGAGGTCATTTTAAGGTCCTCAGAGGTCAAGTCAAGATCAAATTGTTTTTATTAGATTGTCATTAAACTTAGTGCCTATATATTTTCACAAAAAGACAATTTTGACCAAAGCCATTTCAAGGTCATCAGAGGTCATTTCAAGGTCACGACTGGACTTCGCGGTCTTACAATCGCAGTAAGCGAGCATGAAAAAGAGCAATGATGAACAGAAGAAAAGATTCACCCGTTCACTCAATCATGAACAAATAGAACTGGAGCACGCAATATATCATGTCTAGAGTTGAAAATGATATAAGAATAATAATAGTAGTAAATCAATAATAAATATGAAGTATAAATAAATTAAATTAAAGTAATAAAAGTATTTAATGGAGGATATGTATAGATAGAAGAGAAATATAATTGAACAAAGTGCAAATAAATTAATTGATCCATGGATAAGTAGTGTAATAATCAGCATGGTAAAAAGCAGATGGTCTCACAAACAGAGAGTTTGAACTAAAAAAAATCAGTGAATGGATGGTACAGCTAGCAGGTGAAAAGGGCAGTTAGACCAAACAAAAAGGGCTGCCATTTCCATTGTTCTTTACCCTACAGTGTGCGTACGCATCGTAGTTTGCTCAGGACACGTGCATTTTAAATCGCCTACCGCATTTCATATACAAGAAAGCCATTGAACAGTGTAGCGGCTCGTTCATGCATATCGATAGACGATGTCAAGTGGTCTATAAATAAAACCATGAATGAAATAAGATTGTATAACTATTTATCTATAAATAAAACCATGAATGAAATAAGATTGTATAACTATTTGCCGTCGCGTGATGTCAAAATCGATCGATGCCAAGTTAACTGGTTTACTCACGGAACCACGATCAAAACGAACACAACACAAAGCCAGTGGATTTAAATTGAAAAAAAAAACTGTATAAACTCTGTTTTTTACTGATCATACTCCCTTCGCCATCTGACACCAAACTCTTGTTTTGGTTATTTAGACAACTAATGACATGACATACACCTGTTAAAAATACTCGTTTAAAAAAAAGCCCGCAAAACATCGATGATATGATCTAAACTGGACTGAATGCAGCCAATCGTATTTCATACCAATACAAATGTGGGTTCGATACACCCAAGGGTGAAATGGTGATTCATATCTCTTTATTGAGGTTGTGCATATAACGTATCATACCGTGAATATGACGGACTACTCAAATGCATTCAACAAAAGCATGATCCAATCTACCGCGACATTTAGTCTCACACACAAAGCAAATGCACTACGATCATATAGGTTGATGACAACATTTGATTGAATGGACTGGACTGCGCCATAATTACGGTGAAGGACACCGGTTAAAATCCTGTGTTTGGAGCCAATCGATAAAAGCATGCAGGGCATCTATAGATATATTTGTTTCAGCATAGCGCCACCATAAATTTATTGTAGTTAAGTTTCGAGGCGAACGGCATTATGAGGTCCGCCCGCACAATGCCGTAACAGGTAACCCGTATGGCGTTTCCAGTGAACGCCTCTTCGCAATCTCTCTACTGTATTACAGCATACGTATGGGCACGGTGTACCCCGTTGTCAAAATATCACGTACTTAAGTACAGTAATAGCGCCCTCTGTTGGTCATAATTCACTTTAGTACGTATTTTCAACCTAGTGAATAAATATTTGAGGTAATGCGACCCCATAGAATATAAAAAGCAGAATATTGATATGTTAGAAATCAAAATGAGGTATGGGGCTGGCTGGCGTGGCTACGGGGCGTTATCGCATAGATAATATTGCTCCAAGACAATATTGTTCAAGGTTGTGCCGCAGGCTTATAAAGAAACAATGTTGCTCCAAAAGCATGATATCCTACCAAAGTTATCCCTTTTCAAAATGCTTTTATTTTGGTCAAAAATAATCATGCTTTAAAAAAAGGTGCACTGTTCAACATCCCATACATGTAATGTACAAAACTTTCTCGATATCAATGTTACGATTGATTTAATTGTTTTGTTTCCTTCACCTTTTTGGTCTCTGATCTCGTAGTCAACCTTGCAACAATCATGTAGTTAAGAAATAAAGGGTAATACATTATCCTTTACACAAAAATAATGTGTCCGATGCAGTAAAAACGTAAGGTGAGGCGCAGCCGAACCCATTATTTAAACGTTTTTACTGCCGAGGACACATTATTTGCGTGTAAAGGATAATGCTGCACCCTTTATTTCTATTCTATTACCACAAAATAGTACGATTTAAAGAGAAAATATCACATTTTTTGCCCAAATATTACAAGTTGTTTACCTCAAGGTGGAGCGCCTACGCGTAGCCAAAGCGTAAGTGATAGCGATATTGCAGAACGCGTAACCAAGCGTAATGCTTTGCGTAGAATGCGCAATGACGCTAATATACTGCATCGCGCTTTGCTGTGCGCTGTGATGCGAGAAGAACATAAAGTTCGTTGCCCTGGCCACTTTATTGCTAATTAATGGTCTCTCACGTGACGCGTTTCAACAAATCACAGTGCGTCATATTCAAAAATCATATTTTGAATAATGGGTCGTGGGGGTAATAGAATGCAAAATAATGATTCGTTGAAGCTAATTTGGACATAAATGAGGATGTTGAAAAGTGCAACTTTTTCTGAAAGCATTATTTTTGGAGAGTGTGATTATTTTTGGCATTAACATAACGTTGGGAGGGTAGAAACACGATTCACAGATTTTTAAATTTTTCAAATCAACGAAATGTGTGTCAAGTTATGTAAAGAAATGTTTTGTAATTTTAGGGGGGGTTATTTTTTGTGAACCCTTTATATTAATTTACCCTAAAACTCCTGAATTAGGCACCTTAGTGCAATATGACAATTGACTTTTCTTATTCCTAGCAATGAGAGGAACAATATGAGGTATATTACAACACGATAGAACAAATGTTACCTTTTGGCTCCCATTATGACCTTCGACCCCTCATGGGAAGCATAGGGGCATAGACAAAAATGGAACCAATTCTAGTTTTATCATTTGAGGTGTAAGGATGCCAAAAATCATTGGTTCCACTAATGTAGCAAGACAAAATGCTAACTCAAATATCACCACATAGCGCCCTGTACTATTAATATTAGGTATAAAATAAAATAAGCATAGCAGAAACACGTTATTTAATGTTTCTACATGAATGAGCTTTATTAAAGCATCAAAAAAATAAAAAAACCGAATTGAAATCGGTCAATGCATTGTGATGTAGTGTCAATTTTAAGATGCTCATAAATGGAATGCAAATCTGCCACAAATTGCTCTAATGACAAAATTGGCACATTTCGAGATTTTGAAGGTTTATTTGGACGCTTGCTTGAAAAAGCAACGTTAATTTAAGTATCACAGGTTAATTGCCTATCTTTTCTAACTTCGTCAAAGAAAACAAAATTTAAAAATCTATCATTGAATAATATGCAAAATTGATGCCAATAGAAAACCGTACATGATATCAGGGTGCGGTTTTTTCCTACACATATGTATACAAAGTTCTTTCAATTGATAACAAAAAATACACAAAAAGTAATTAATTATGCAAATTAGCTAATTACAGCTAATTATGTATTCATGATATTATTATATAAATTAGGCAGGCATGAGTAATTTTGGGTGTTTTTTTTCAATATTTAATGAAAGACTTTTCATTCATCATAAATTTGTCAAGTATGAACCTGTTATGATGTTGAGTAAAGAATCTGCAGTTAATTACTTTAATATAATACAAAAAATACAAACTTTGACATTTTGACGGTGTCTGGGATAGAATTTTAATTTTTTCTGTAAATATGGTATGTGTCACCATTGCTCAAAGCCAAATCCGAAAAGTAAAAATAAAAATTCAATTGCAATGAGACTTTAAATTAACATTTTGTTATCTGGATTAACATGTAAGACAAACGGTAAAAGGAACAGCCACTCCACTATACCGCGTATACAAAAATGGTGTGGCCTTGGACACACACAATGGCTTAGAGCTATTGTGGTTTGGAATATTACTCTTTAAACTCACTTTAAAACTGTTTTGTTTCAACTCGTTTTCCTCAAGTGTGCCATTCGTTGTCGACGGAAATAATTTACATGCTTAGAAAGATTAGTATTTCAGCTAAATAATGGTAGGTCTTGATTTTTCAAAAGGCCTATATTTATTGATTTATGAGGGATCTTCAACAATCCATAAAAACCGGTAGTAGCTCTTAAACGAAGCAATTTTTTTTTCTAACCCGATGGTAGTCACAGAAAGGTTTCACACACCATATATCAAAAATTCAAACAATTGGGATAAATAGCACATATGAGGAAATTAATTTTTCGACATGGATGTTTGCTAACATTTAACAACTTTGATGCGCGCGCTTTTCAATTTACTGTTATGCTTGCATGCAGTGTGGCAGAATTATTGTGCAGCCACTGTGATATGCGTACTATTATGTTACAATATCCTTGGTGGTTGCGGTCTACATACATCAGTGAGCATCAAAAGAGAAGCTAGGTTGAGCTCCGTGTCAAAACATGACAGGTTCACATTTTTATAACCCTATTTTGTCTTTCTTTTATTGGCTCTTAATTTTTGAACACTTGCAATGACACCTTGAGACCCCAATTACTCATTAATAGCATCCAAAACCTAAAAGCCCCAGTGAGAATGCTGCTGTAAAGCCCTCCTTCGTGTACATATTCAATGGGAACTTGTATGCTGCAAGAACCAAAAGTCGCATCACTGCAGTAAATGAAACTGGCAAATTATATCAACACTGCGTAAAATAGGTGGAGGAATAATATCGACACAAGTGTTTATTATTCAAGATTCACTACTCGAGCTTCGCCAATTGGCTCTTTATGTGAAGTGACAAAAGTATTACGTTACAAAAACAAAAATGCAATAAATGCAACTTGAATAGCACCATCCTAAAACAATTAATGATGACAGTTGATGTTTGCTGCCTCTTTATATCAAAGCTTATTACAATGTATATTTTCTGAGAGTTTTGTCGCATATTCGAGTAGTCTTGTATGTTATTTAATACTGATCTTAATTAAATTTGCAGTAGGTTGTAAATGTTTAAAGATGTTTGCAGGCGATTAATTTGTAAACCGTCTGCAGAAAAGCAAGAAGATTTAATGACTTCGTGATATTCCACGATCATTGTCATGTAATATTTACCATTCAATTAAGCCCTAAGTAAAAAGACATCCAAATTTGCTTTACTTAATAGTTTGCCCGCTTTTTTTCTAATCTGTGGGGAAATCATAAAGGGAATCTTCGCCAGAAGAAATTTATAAGGCATGTAAAGGCGAAACATCCGTTGCAGTTTATATTTTACATTATTTTGCCGAAAAGGGCAACAATGGGCTGCTTGTTATCTGATTGATGCGTAAGACTAAATAAAATCACTCTTTGATTTCACCCCAAAAGCCTTATAAGGAACAACACCACTTTTTTGGAGTGCATAAGTACTCACTTGTTTGTTAACTCTTTACATTAAAGGTATAATGTACGATTTCCATCAAATTGTAAATGTGTTATTCTTTATTCTCTAAATGCTGAAGTAATATTAGTAATAACTATAGGGGAGGATATCTGTCCATTTTAAGCTGAAATAGCAAGGTAAAGTGAAAGACACTCACTGATTAATTTGACTGTTTCACATGCTGTTCTATGGGAGGAAATAAAATCATAATATGACTTTATGTCGAACTTTGCTCTAGTTGACCTACAAAGACAATAAATTTGGCTGATTCCATTTAAGTGCAAGTTGGGACATGGGTAAACATTATTATGCCAAGAAATCAGGTTTGAAATAAAAATTAACCACTTTCAAGATCTGAATCTGAAACCAGTAGGTCCTAACTTTGTATTCTTTGGGGACGCCAATATAAGAGGGATATCTATTCAACCTTACACATTTCTGCATATTATGAAGAATGCTAGGAAATGATGGTTCTGCGCACACGCAAGTCAATGATCTTGGGAGTCAAAGTGGTTTGATTAACAAGATCGAAGGCTTTCGAAAAATCAGTTAGGACCACCATTCTCACATGCGCCTTTCTTCAACACCCTTGTGAAGGTAGTGGACCATTGGTTGGCGAGGTAAGGACTTGTTGAAACCGCTAGCACAATCACATAGTGTCGATCATCAATTAGATTACCTATGTCATTGATGCCCCTTTTCAAAACAAAGCTCTCTGCTATCTTGGCCAATTTTGGTTCAATAAAACTAGAGAGGAACTATGCCTCATTTCAAATATATAGTTTTAGTTTTGGTTTTGGTTTTGGTCACGTGGTTTCCTATTGTCCTGCCTAACCACTTGAATCATAAGATATCGAACTCATTGTTTCTACCTTTTGTTTAAAACCGAACATTTGTGACAGTCAGTTTCGGTTTTGGTTTCAGTTTCTTATAAGTGGTGTGGATCGTAAAATTATTTGACTTGAAGTTACCTACTCTAAGTATACAAAAGAAATGTTTAAATTTCGCAGTGCAATATTCACGAGCAGAGAAGTCGAACAAAGCAGTCTACATTTGAAAGCATTGATTTAGTTTGAAAGCATTGACTTGAGACTACGAATTAGCCTAAGCTGATTTCACTGTGAAAATATATAGACCATCGAAATATTTCCACAGACATTACAATAGGCACTTGACAGATTATGACTTCAGTGTTATAAACACTATTATACACAACTCTATTTATGTGCATGTCGCATGACGGAAGATCAATATCAGAAAGCTGGTTTAAACTAACTTTTATTCAATTTATTTATTGGAGAATAGAGAGAGAGAGAGATAGAAGAGATCGCCAGGGAAAGAGGGTATGTGTGTGTGAGGGGGGGAGGGGGTAAGGGTAAGGGAGAAAGAGAAACAGAGGGGAGAGAGCATTGGAAGTGGGAAGGGAAGGAGGGGGAGAGGGGGGGGCTCAAGAGTGGAGTGAAATAATAGGGAAGAGTCGATGTCGAGTGTGGGGAGGGGGAGGGAGGAGGTTATATATAGGTGGGGGAGGGAGGAGGTTATATATAGGTGGCGGAGGGAACATAGGTAAGAGGTATGGGTTGTGCTTTCCGGGGAATAATCTAATTCATAATCAAATCATCTACATCATCATGCATCGTTTATATTTCAGACAAATAAACAAAACACCCCCACCCCCACCCCTCAATATATGCACATGATGTCTATGCATAACTTATAAAACGAATCTCGGAATTCGGGTGTAATTTTATGGTGTCATGGAAGTGTGCCAGCTACGGCAGAGAACATCAAAAGTCGTCCGCGTTGATAGATATCGATAATGAAAATGTTAGCACAATAGGCTATTATATACGTATGGTTATAGGCCATTATACTTTTGATTATATATACCCTCTTGTGTCCTCCCAGCACAATAGTGTTATGATTGCATACCAGTTCATCTCCACATTTTAATCCCTTGATTTTTGGTTTCTGAACAATAGAGAAACCAAAACTATATATTTGAAATGAGGGTATGTTTCGATACAGGTACAACGGTCTCCTTTTTTCAACTGACTTATCATCTACAAATGATGTATAATATCAGAATGTTGGTAAATGGTACACTCAACTCATATTCAAATTCTTTAATGATTTTCCCACCCAGCACTATAATCAGGCTGCACTTATCCCATGTGCATGTGTGCAATCATTAATCCAGATGCAGCAAAACGTACATGGACTCGGCATAATGTGCAATTTCTATAAAACTATGATCCAGATCGTTATCCTGTCTTTGATAATCTACTATGGTGTAATGCAGGAAGAGTTGACGTAGCCTCTAGTGCAGGGCAATATATTCAAATATATCCGGGAATAGTGTAGACACATGCATCGTTATGGCCATTAATCCGTTTGACAATAAATAGAATAGCAACTTCATTTTGGTGTGCAGAATACGTGACACATGAATATTTCATATCTGTGAATAAAATTATCACCAATTATAAAAATTCTACTGCATTTAGTTTTAAAGAAATAGCTAGTTATAATTCAAGGTAAAAAATGTCAAAAAGCTTTAAATTGCGTGACCGTTGCCAACGCACGGGTTACAAATTTGACAGCATAGCAGGAAAGATTCTCCAGACTCTTATGAACATTTTGATTTGTCCCTTTGAAACATCTGTCCTACGAAATCGTTAAATAGGGCACTTTTGGCTGCACGGCCTCTGTACTGTACGATTACATTATCCTATTTTAATAGACTATTAAAATAGTCTATAATGAAAGATATAATATGTAGTCCGACTGCACAGTCAGAGCAAGGTATGACGGTTTGCCTGTTATTTGTTCCAGTTTAACATTTTGGTTGAGAACTTTTGAATTTGACCTCTGTATGACCTTGACATTCTCGAATTGTCCAAAAACGACTATTTGACATCCTTAAAATCTAATTTGTATTACCTGTAGAAAAACTTACAAAGCCATCAAACGTGAGAAAAAATTGCAGCCTGGTTATAATCTGTGCGGCGATGGTTGCGCTTTGTTTCCTCTGTTTGTTGCAGTCGAATAGCATTTCTTTCATGCCAGATTATGCGATTCACAATACAATGCGCCGCCAGCGGTTGTTCTTGCCATCCCAATTTTTGACCTCCAGGGTCGACATCGCCGTTCTAGCCACCATTGGATTTTTAAGCGAGTGTGATAAATAATCGTGTTGAAGACAGCTCCGCGAAGGATTCCGTGTGATCAATAAATAGAACATTGTAAATTGTTTAAACACGCAATTCGCTGTAGAAATAGTGATGTAACAGGTTTATTTCCCATTTTTTGAACGTATTGTCCTAGCTTATCCTACAGTGCGATAGACGTACGCTGTAATTCTGCATCGCATCATTACTTATCAAAGAATATGCATACAACCTGGATCGTAATTTCACATTATCCAGAGTGATTCAAGTACGTTTATTCGTACCTGTACGATTAGTGTCTTCGAAAAGAGCGGCATTGTATTCAATATATGATTGGAGACATACGCAGACATGACATGTGATGAGTGCAGCCTACTTATAGTGAAGGGTAATACATTCAAAATTGTTTTTTACATCACAACTTCTACGGCGAATTACGTGGGCTTTCATTTGGATGTCGACATTTTCCTATGCTGCACTGCGTATTTTGACCTCTCCCCAACAACCGCTGGTGGCGCATCGCGTGAATCGACTGAATTGCCAAACGGACACTATTGTATTCATCGGAAAAAATACATGATCATATCAATATTTTGATAACATTATATTTAATTTTCTCTTTTCTCCCCGCACTACTATCAGATAACTTATCGTACGCGGTTAGCTTCATTACAATGGACTTTCATCTCTATCACTGATATAATTTGCATTCATTATTGCAGATATCTCTAATTTTCTCTTCTTTTTAAAACAGCAAGATTTAAAAAATCTAAACGCCTCTTTATATGCTTGTCTGTACCGCTTATTCAGCCCTGTGTAAATAAATGGATTTAAGGATGCGTTTATGAATGTTGTTAAACGTCCAACCCATGCCATAATTCTCATCTGGTTCGGTTTCATGTATGTAGTTCCAGTTATTAGTGATGTAAGCTCTATCAAATTCAACACATTGAATGGAAGATGGCACACGAAAAATACCAGTCCATTAACAACCAGCATCCATGCTACTTGATTTCGTGCTTGTCGATTTTGCTCCGAAATGTTGGTTTGTTTCAACTTTGAAGAAAGTCGGTCACTCAGACTCTTGATAATTTTCCAATACATGATTGCATTCCCTATTAAAGCTGAGGGAAACGCAACAAGTTGAATATATTCAGTGTACTCCATTTTCTCATTGATTGCTTCACAGGACTCCTTTGTGCCAGGTAAACCTTGAAACTTTTCTTGATCTGGCCAAATAATACAAGTACTCACTAATTTGGCGAATCCTAAAGTTACGCAGCCAGCGAGTAAAGCAGCAACGACCCAATTTAAAATCACCAATTTCAAAGTTCTATCCTTGTTTTTAAACTTCCGATATCGTACTGGAGAGCAAAGAGCGAAATATCTTTCCAAAGTTACTAAAGTTATCAGCCCTATTGAAGCAAAATATGTAATGTATACAGTGAGCACATAGCAAATGCACCCAATTGAACCAGTAAATGCACTGTCTCCTGATATTGGGGATGATGCCACAGCGAAAACTTTCTCCAAAACAGCAACAGTGATGAAACATATATCCGACACTGCTAAATGAGCCAGGTAGTAATTAGTCGTTGTCCGCATGTAGGAAACCCGATATATGACAAAAAGAAACGCTAAATTGGCTAATAATCCAATAAGAAGTACACATGGCATGGCAATCCAGATGATAATCTTCTCTGCCGTCCAATACAAGGCATTTACCGCTTCGCCAGGATCGGTCAAATTCCAAATAGAATCACAATCAGTCAAATTCATCATCATCATAGTCATGGTGATATTTCATATCTCTTCAAATTGACGAGTCAATTTAGAAAATGTGTACAACTCTGCGTTTTAATAAATCACTCTCTTATTTCGTATGTGACGCGCGCCCTTTCGGGAGGTTAATATAAAGCTATATATACTGCTAATTGAAGTTTGAAATCCGTACACGATGACGCATGCATTTGATTTGCAATTCAAATACTTACAAAAAGGTGTGGACGACTGTATATAAAACAATGTTTGTTTTGATACTTGTGCATTACCGTTAATACATGTACATTATTTACACAATCAATGACAAACGATAATACCCATTATATATCATGCTTGAAGATAATACCACTTCAACAATTCAGTATGACCAGATAACCTCCATGCAAATGATGCTTCATCGTAAGAGTCTGGGAAAAGATGAAATTTGTTTCATTTGACATTTGCGCGAAATTGCATATAGATTTCTCCGAGACTGGAATGTCAATAAGTGTCAATTATTTTAATACATACATGGTATATAACAATATTGAAATATAATTGTTAATTTGCAGTCTGACTCCTCGATTCTGGAAACTCCGCGTGACCATATTCGATTCGCATCTGACAGGTGCTGCTCCTTTCAAAAAATAATACCGGCCCCGTTTAATAATAATGCAGCTCTGCAAATGTTACTGACAGGAAACAAAACATGATTATTTGATATATCTAAACTTGAAACTGCAAATAAATCGCAACCAATCGTCCCAGCATTGCAAAGTTGAAGTGTATCAGCAGTACGGTTGTAAGGCCCAAAATGGTTCTTTTGGCCTTAGTTCGACATTACATGCCTTCATCTGGTATTCCAACGTTTGACATGGCTGAATTCAATATGCATATTACATAAGTTATTACATCATGTATCAGTCACACCACTGCACCGCTTTCATAATTCGGTAACTTATTGAAAAACATTGTCTAGAATTTTCAAGAGAAGAGTTAAACAATTGCGTCACACATAATTCAGTTGTTTCTCCACAAACTTTACGACGTAAAAAAGAGAAGAAAATGTGAAAATACAGTATGTTTAATGTTGTTTTCTTTCATTCTTTTGCCGATCACATACAATATATACACCACTATAATCCACATCAGTATACTGCAATTTGTCAAATCACTAAATGCACGGTATTATTTTGATGCTAAAAGGTCTTGGAAGTGTAAATATCATTGAAGATGTTCGACTCGCTATGTATCATTTTTATGGTGGTCAATCCCATCACCTTACGCTATGGAAAGAAGAACAAACACCAAAGGTAATAATGTCCAATGGTATTTTGTGTTTCCATGCAAATGATGTCTTTAATCTACATGTATATGGACTAAATTTACATTATCAGGTAAATTATATTGCATTTACACCTTTGTGCCAATTACAAAAGAAGTGTGGGTATTATAAGCATGTGCATATTAACCCATATTTTCTGTTTCTGTTGCCAGAGTTTGTTTAAAGGTCATATATATTGCTCGGACAACATCATATCACTGGCAAGCTAATATTTTGAGGACAATGAAAATGACTCGATGAGTTCCTTCGAACGAGACAGATTTGACCTAGAAAAAAGTTGACGTCATGAAATGACTGTGCCTGCTTTGCCAGAATTAAGGGATTATAAACATTCTCAATGCACAGAACGCACATTATGCACATATACTGTTGTTGTTCACAGAAAAAAAACTTTGAATTTTACAAATGTAATGGTTTTAAACATATGGATAAAATCAGCCGCTTCTTTTTTTATATATTAGTAAATTGTGATATTACAATTCATATGTATATCAATATCATGAGAAATATTTGGGCTAAAAAATAAAAAAATAATTTGAGCTTAGAATTTCAGCGTGATCAATCTGAGACTAGCATATAAACCGTGTAAAGTCCACAAACTCATGTATCTGATTTCCCTGTGCGATATTGCAATGCTATAGTTATTATAGTTTCAGTTGGATGAAATATTACAAAGCAAACGCATAGTAACAGTACTGTGTGACGCTTTGTTTCCGAAATGAGAACAATAGTCTGCATATTGTTATGCAGCATTGTTATGGTAAATAATAGTACAACTCATTGTTGTTAATGTCAAACTTGTCAAAGTGATTGTGATTGTGTCACACAAGTAAATGAGAGCATGATATAGTGTCCGCTTCATTTACTTACGTAATCAACCGGCTGCCTTGAAAATTAATTTCGCTTCAAACGGGGAAGAACACGTACGAGCCCGAACTTTACCCACACAATTTCTCTTTTTCAGGAGAAATACGCATAAAAAAATTGCAACGAGTGTCAACTTGTAATGGAATAATTATTCTCCTTGAATAGAGATAAACTTGTTTTTGCAATAGACCTGCCCTTTAAATCTAAATTTAAAAGGTTGGTCGTGTACAGTGGCAAAATAAAGTATTTGGCGACGTACATGCAAATAATGTGCACACATAGAATTTCCGTCGTTAATCTACATGTAAAATTGATAAAAATTGACCCTCGTGTCAATTACAAAAGAAGTGTGCATATTATAAGTATGTGCCCATATTTTCTGTTTCTGTTGCCGGAGTTTGCTTTAAATCTAAATCAATAAGCTTGATCAGTATTTGGAGTCAATATGAGAGTCCCGGGATGAGAGTTTAAATACATTTCATGAAAAACAAAAGACTGGTCGACTCTAAAGTACAGACTTGACATGATTAAGTACGGAATATTTTTACGAGGTCTGAATAAACTGCACGGGTTAACTAGTATTAATTGGGGTGTGCTGGGAGATTATGTGAAATATTTTTGACAGAAAATGTGCTTTCCATGAGCTTACATTATGGTGCTGATGGTGTTCATACTCATAAGTAATGACTTTGCACAGTCTGAGTATAATACGTACCACTTTTAAGAGCCATAGTTTTAAGCTCCTCCCATTTTCAAAACTGGTACATTATAAGTGCATTTCAGCTCTGACGAATTCAAATTCTGTCATTGTAAGCAGATGTACTACATTATGTGCACCATGTAATCTCATGGAAAACACATTTTGCATCTAAAAATTATTTGACACCACCTCCCGACACACCCCATTGAATATTTACTCAGTTTATGCAGACCTCTTTCAGACCGTTCGAGTACGGCATTCCATTCCATTCTTAAGTCAAAGCTGTAGAACAACTAAATTCAAAAATGCAGTGATTAATCATAGATAAATGGTTACAACGTTAAAGTGAAAGTAATGAGTTATTCTCTTCAAGCCTTTATGGTGAGCTAATTTCCACATGCAAAACAAGGGGCAAACCAGACAAACTGTCAGGCCCCGGAATAAGCTTCACAATCTTCTGCTAACTCATTATTTCATCTTGTAAGAATAAATATTAATGACCTTAGGGAGTGTTCATAAATATTTTGGTGTGGGTTGGAAAATATGGGGGATCAAACAAATTGGGTCCTAAAATGGGGGGATCAAAAACAATCAGTCCTTAATAGAGGGGATCAAAAAATTGAGGGTAAAAGTCTGGGGTAACATTTAGAACAAGGCATGCACATTCCAATTTTTTGCGCATGAATGTTAAGTATTTGAATTTGCGCACTTAACAATTTGGGTGTAACACTATGACTCAATGAGTAATAACTCCAAAGGGGGATCAACAACCTTTTAGACCATAAAAAAGAATTTATGAACACTGCCTTAGACAGATAACTGTCAAACAGTTGAAACATGAGGTTTACAAAATGCCCTGTGTCGATGCAATTGTGGCCCGAGTGTTACAAAATTACAAGCCCATGTACTGTATCCGTGAATAAAAAGACATCGCAGTCAGTTACTAGTGTACAATCAACCAGACTAACAATGAGTAGCTATAAGCTTTCGACCTGTTTTGAGCATGAAGCTTGATGAACCTAATACTATTTCCCGGGGACTGTTTTTTTATCATGTCAATAAATGATGCAATAAAACTAGAAAACCCCGGGCTTTTAATATTGGCTAATAATCGCATACACGCTTACCTGGGTAATAAAAACAAGTTATTAGTCCAACCAATGTTATAAAAGTAATAAACTGTCCTAGATAGGTTGCAGCGGAATAAAATACATTGATTGAAGTATTTCTGAATGTTGTCAACTATTACGAATAATTAGAGAACACAATGACACAAATAAAGTATAAAGTATTGCTATTTCAATTTGAATCTATTATCAACAAATTCCCGTTGATACTAGTATGTGTATACTATTTCGTTTAATATACCAAATTGATTGACTGGCACTTGTTATCATGAGTTATGATGAATGTCTCATCAATGTAAAGTTAACCGTATGTAAAACATACCTCGATTGTTTGCACTGTGAATGTCTTGATTTAATTTTGGTGATAGATAAATAGAAATGCTATCACTATGTAAATGTCAATGTGAGTGTCTCTATCTATACATATGCAGGTTTCTCTATCTATACCTATGCGGGTTTCTTTCAAATAAACCACTGCTCCTTTTAATTATTAATGTAGACAACGTGTGCGCTAAATCAGATTGATCAGAATTAGTGCAGAATATGTACTAATTCGTACCTTATCCAGTTATCCACCGTTCTATATCAAACTGGATCAAAAAAGCAGTGTGTATACCACCCATTATAAAGTACATTCACGAAGAGTACCTACTGGTGATTTTTAAATCAAACAACTCTTCAACGGTTGCTTGGTTAAACTATAATAATTACTACTGACTCCAGAAAATACATAGCAATTTGCTCGCTCTTTTCTGAAGATGATTACTTTATATGCAGCGGAATCATGCCATGTAATGGGTCTTCTTACAAAGTCGTGAATAAAGTACATGTATTGGCATTTTTTGGGTAGATACTATGGGAAAAATCACACACACAAAAAAAACCTGAACACAAATTGAATAAAAATTCACTCGGCCCCACACAGTGTCATCGCCCCGATATCTTCATGGCAGAAATCGCCATGGTAGGTTGAATCCGCAGCTACGCATGGCCATTTTGTTCCGACCTGTTTAATAGTTTTGAGACACATAATGGGCCGAGGGACATCCGACTAAGGCCATTGACAATAGCCTGGTTACTGACCTCTGTAGATATCAGTAAGCATGGTCACGCCATGAGGTCATCTGCTTTTAGACTGCCTCCACCAGTGGCACATATAAAATCAGAATTTTTATCAGTTTTTAAGCTCAATACGCACGGTTCTTTCTCAATACGCAAGCTAACGACTATCATATCCTTTCAACACATATATTCAAGTGCAAGCATTGAAATATGGTTTCTTTAGAATAACAAATTACGTGAGATATTCATCCTTTTCTATCCCGGTATCCAAAGATTTATCGTCTGAATATCAAATTGTGCATAGCACATTCACGTGTATCGATTCCGGGTATTGATTGCAGTGTTTCTGCTGTACAATTTAATTATTAACCAGACAATGTCGGTGTGCCCCATATCCAGAACTCTATTACCCCCACGACCCATTATTCAAAATCGCGCACTGTGATTTGTTGAAATGTGTCACGTGAAAGACCATTAATTTAAGAAATAAAGGGTAATACATTATCCTTTATACGAAAATAATGTGTCCGAGGCAGTAAAAACGTAATATTTAAACGTTTTAAATGCCGAGGACACATTATTTGCGTGTAAAGGATAATGCTGCACCCTTTATTTATATTCTATTACCACAAAATAGTGCAATTTAAAGAGAAAATATCACATTTTTTTTTTTTTATTTCAAGTTGTTTACCTCAAGGTGGAGCGCCTACGCGTAGATAGCGAGTATTGCGCCTCGCCCATTATTTACGTTTTTACTGCCTCGGACACATTATTTTCGTGTAAAGGATAATGCATTACCTTAATTATTTTATACCACACTCTACATCTGCGCCAAATTTGGCGTATTTCATTTAAATAAATGTGCACGATTTGTCAAATATAGTGCACAAGTCGGCTGGACTACGATAATAAAGCGCCAGAATATTTGTGACCGCACGTCGCACGAATGTAGAAATGGTAGGTATTATACAACTTGAAAAGAGAAATAATGGGTAATTGCAGACCATAATCCAACCCCCACCATAACCAAACTCTAAAAAGCTGAATTTATACTCGATCGCCGAGCGATTGCGATTCACCGCTTTTGGAAAACGATGGATAATTGCCGAATGTATCGCTCGTCGCTTTTGCATTATACTTATCACGGGGATAGTGATTGCAGACGACAATTAAAATATTCTAAATGCCACAAATACATTTTTAAAACATCCATTCCTGTCAATAATTATTGCTTTGAATTAAAACAAATTCATTACCGAAAGTTAATAATCGAGAACGAAATAATGAATGAATGGTGCGTTTGCTATTGACAATTTTGCATTTAGCTCTTTGCTGATTTCATACAACCATGATTGCCATCTATAACATCCTTTGTAGAATAGATAACATCACTGTTCTTCTCCATCTGACTCATTAGCTCAGTTGGTAGAGCATCGATCCGGTGATCCGAAGGTCCCAGATTCAAATCCTGTATGGTCAGTGAACATTTCTCTACGGCTGTTATTATGTATGTGGAGACTTGTGCTAAAAAAACCTTCATAAAAATTGAATATTATACAATTTGTCGTGTAATCAGCAGAGAGAATTTAATGGGAATTTCTTTGATATATTTATTATCGTTTATATCTATCTATCTATCTATCTATCTATCTATCTATACTATAATAATCATAAGCTCTGTCTGTGTGTCTGTCTGTCTGTGTGTCTGTCCGGCTATGCGTTTCCCCGCGCTTGGACGCATCGTTCCGATATTTCAGACATAGATGGGTACCGGGCGTGCGCTGTTTACCGGGTAGTTTTAAAGGTCATCGGAGGTCAAGGTCAAAATTTCAAACTTTGTCCGATCGGGCCCAAACTTGGTGGGTGGGATCCTTGATACGAGGGAAATATATGCCCGAAATAAATTCGAGGTCGACCGAGGTCAAAGGTCATTACGGAGGGGTCAAATTTCAAACTTTGTCCGATCGGGCTCAAACTTGGTGGGTCGAAACCTTCGTATGAGGGGAGCATGAAAAACATTATATGGAGGTCATCCGAGGTCAAAGGTCATGGATTTCAAACTTTGTCCGATCGGGCTCAAACTTGATGGGTGGAATCCTTGATATGAGAGGAGCATGAAAACAATTATATTAAGGTCATCAGAGGTCACAGGTCATCCGGGGTCAAAATTTCAAACTTCCCCCAATCTGGCTAAAAGTATTCTTTATATCACGGGTGCATGAACAAAATCAAACCCGAGGTCACTTGAGGTCAAAGGTTGTATGGGGTCAAATGTTAGAGTATGCCCAATTGGGCTTAAACATAGTAAAAAGAATCATTGATATGTCAGGAACATGTCATAAAGTCAAAAAGGGTCATCAGGGGTCAAGCAGTATCTCTACTATGCACCTGGTACCCTAATAGCTACAGGGCCATTACAACTGCAGGTGCACTAGTACTACTAAAATAATAGCCGTTAGATGTGTGTGTGTGTGTCTGTGTGTCTGTCCGGCTATGCGTTTCGCCGCGCTTCGACGCATGGTTCCGATATTTCAGACATATATGGGTACCAGGCGTGCGCTGTTTACCGGGTAGTTTTGAAGGTCGTCGGAGGTCAAGGTCAAAGGTCAAAATTTCAAACTTTGTCCGATCGGGCCCAAACTTGGTGGGTGGTATCCTTGATACGAGGAGAATATATGCCCAAAATAAAATCGAGGTCGCCCGAGGTCAAAGGTCATTACGGAGGGGTCAAATTTCAAACTTTGTCCGATCGGGCTCAAACTTGGTGGGTAGAAACCTTCGTATGAGGGGAGCATGAAAAACATTATATGGAGGTCATCCGAGGTTAAAGGTCAAAGGTCATGGATTTCAAACTTTGTCCTATCGGGCTCACACTTGGTGGGTGGAATCCTCGATACGAGGGGAATATATATGCACAAACAAAATTGAGGTCAACCAGTGCTCTCACAGCATCAGGACTCTCACAGCTGCAGGTGCACTAGTCTATACTAATAAAATAATAAGCAGTCTCTATCTGTGTATCTGTCTGTCTGTCTGTCCGGCTATGCGTTCCGCCGCGCTTCGACGCATCGAGCCGAAATTTCGGATATGGATAGGTGACGGGAAAAGCAAGTTAACCGGGTGGTTTTCGTAGGGCCCCATCGAGGTCAAAGGTCATATAGGGGGAAAATACCCCAACTGGATAGCAAAAGCAGCAGCAAGTGGATACAAAGATGTGTAATGGGCAACTCTGGACAAGTTTCATTCAGCTTTTGGCTGTTTGCCCAATTTGAAATGCACTGTAATGTCTACCCAGAATGCATTGCTGCAAAGCTACAGGTGCACTAGCATTAAGAAAATAATGAGCTCTGTGTGTTCGATGGCAATGCGTTTCTCCGCGCTTCGACGCATCATTCCGATATTTCGGACATAGATGGGTACCGGGCGTGCGCTGTTTACTGGGTAGTTTTGAAGGTCATCGGAGGTCAAGGTCAAAGGTCACAGATTTCAAACTTTGTCCGATCGGGCCCAAACTTGGTGGGTGGGATCCTTGATAGGAGGAAAATATATGTCCAAAATAAAAGCGAGGTCAACCGAGGTCAAAGGTCATTACGGAGGGGTCAAATTGCAAACTTTGTCCGATGGGGCTCAAACTTGGTGGGTGGGATCCTTGATACGAGGGGAATATATGCCCGAAATGAAATCGAGGTCAACGGAGGTCAAAGGTCATTACGGAGGGGTCAAATTTCAAACTTTGTCCGATCGGGCTCAAACTTGGTGGGTGGGATCCTTGATACGAGGGGAATATATGACCGAAATAAAATCGAGGTCAACTGAGGTCAAAGGTCATTACGGAGGGGTCAAATTTCAAACTTTGTCCGATCAAGCTCAAATTTGGTGGATGGAATCCTTGATACGAGGGCAATATATGCGCAAAATAAAGTTGAGGTCAACCGAGGTCAAAGGTCATTACGGAGGGGTCAAATTTCAAACTTTGTCCGATGGGGCTCAAACTTGGTGGGTGGGATCCTTGATACGAGGGGAATATATGCCCGAAATGAAATCGAGGTCAACGGAGGTCAAAGGTCATTACGGAGGGGTCAAATTTCAGACTTTGTCCGATCGGGCTCAAACTTGGTGGGTGGGATCCTTGATACGAGGGGAATATATGACCGAAATAAAATCGCGGTCAACCGAGGTCAAAGGTCATTATACAGAGGGGTCAAATTCCAAACTTTGTCCGATCAAGCTCAAATTTGGTGGATGGAATCCTTGATACGAGGGGAATATATGCGCGAAATAAAGTTGAGGTCAACCGAGGTCAAAGGTCATTACGGAGGGGTCAAATTTCAAACTTTGCCCGATGGGGCTCAAACTTGGTGGGTGGGATCCTTGATACGAGGGGAATATATGCCCGAAATAAAATCGAGGTCAACGGAGGTCAAAGGTCATTATGGAGGGGTCAAATTTCAAACTTTGCCCGATCGGGCTCAAAATTGGTGGGTGGAATCCTTGGTATGAGGGGAGCATGAAAAACATTATATGGAGGTCATCCAAGGTCAAAGGTCAAAGGTCATGGATTTCAAACTTTGTCTAATCGGGCTCAAACTTCATCATCTGAGTTCAAAGGTCATCTGGGGTCAAAAAGTATCTCTATCATCATCTGGGGTCAAAAAGTATCTCTATCATGCAGATGGTGCCCTTATTATAGCTACAGGGCTTTTACAGCAGCAGGTGCACTAGTACTACTAAAATAATAGCCGTTGTGTGTCTGTCTGTCTGTCCGGCTATGCGTTCCGTCGCGCTTCGACGCATCGTTCCGATATTGCAGCCATAGATGGGTACCGGGCGGGCGCTGTTTACCGGGTACTTTTGAAGGTCATCGGAGGTCAAGGTCAAAGGTCAAAATTTCAAACTTTGTCCAATCGGGCCAAAACTTGGCGGGTGGGATCCTTGATACGAGGGGAATATATGCCCAAAACGAAAGTACACACAAGGTTCACTAATGTCATTAAGTTTATGGTATTGTGTTTAAACAATGTTAATCAGAATGCAAAAACGAATACAAACTATGCAAAAATGCACACATGTGCCTACAATTGCACGAAATTAATACTTAAAGTATCTGTAAAATAATAATAATTAAAACATGTTTGGATAATTGGATTTACTTACGAGGGTCACTTCCATAATCACATCTCTGCTATCTTACGTGCCAGGCAATTGAAATAACCAATGATTATACTCTTAACTCTAGGCTACAAAATTTAAGTTATTAGATTAAAATGTGATTTTTGGTGGTTAAGATATGTTGGTTCAAGCGAATACAGGTTTGGTACGTCAGAAACGGTAGCCAAACGTTTAGTAAGCATCATATTGTCGCTTTGGATAATGACCATAAAAATGTTTTCAAGATGTGGTTGTGAAACTGCTTACTCAGGATAAATATTTTGGTCCTTTTTAAGCTTCCTAACGTGGTTTGGGACTTCAAAACTAAATGAAACATGTTTTTATGAGAAGAAAACATCGAAGGGTTCAACAGACACACAAATGTTAGTGAAATTGCCAGATTTCGACTAGACCACGTTTAAGGGTAATTCATAATTACGTCCTATTTTAAGCATGCATCTTGAGGTGGAAATAAGATGAACAGTTTGAAATAACATTGTGCATATTTACAAAATCCAAAACCTTTACATAAGACTTATTTGATTTAACTAATGAACCAATTAATATGACTTGAACCGGGACTTGAACCAACAAGTGCTCATCCGATCCGAGTCAACAACCTATGGAAAAGGTTCAATACGAAGACTATTCTGAACATGTATAGGTTTTGTTGTGCAAAAGACATGATACCCAGTAAAACTGTACTATCTGCAAGCATTAGACATGTTAGATATTGATTGCGAGACTGCGAAGGTTGCGGGTTCGAACCCTGGCGGTGCCTAGTACGCTCTCGTGGAAAAATTGAGTTAGCTTGACATTCCCCTGGACAAGGAACTTACTGCTAATTGTCTCGTTGTAACCCGTACGAAACTCGGGGAGCTGATCCTGGTTGCGAAGGCTATTTGTGGAATGTCAAGGGTGTGCGCTCTTGAAGCAGCAATGTCCCTGAATTGTTGTTAAATGGTTTATGGAATGATGTGGGGCCGTAGTGGTCAGCGACAAACTGTAAAGTATGCTGAGGCTTGTGGATCAACGTCTAGGCGTTGTGCCTGTGCGTAGCGCACTATAAATCACTGCGCTTTAAAAAAATTATTTGAACAAAAGCAATTTAATCATTTTCAGATATAAATCTGTAATGATTTACTCAGATGTTGGCAAACTTTTATACCAAAATTAGCATTTCATTTCAGACCGTTTCCGACGTACCAAATCTGTATTCACTTTAACCAACACATCATAACAACCAAAAATTGCATTTTAATCAAATAACTTTTATTTTGTAGCCGAAATTTAAGAGTATGACCTTGGGTGATTTCAATATCCTGGACCGCAAGATAACAGAGATACGATGATGAAGGTAGAACTTTTTGAAAGACGCTCGTAGAATGCCAATCCATTTAATTGAATTATCCATTTTTGACAAATCGATGAAAGTACAGAGCTGGTTTTCTGATATCAATTTAAACTGTATTATATTTAAAAAATATTAATCATGAAAATGAAAAACGCATACAAAACTCTGTATTAAATGTTGCATGAAATGCATACATGTCCCTATCTCTTAAAATGTCGCACAGTGGGGTAAAATTTTCAAAATGTGATAAGATTATTGAAACTTAAGTGAGGCAAAGGTGCATGAGTTGTCAGCAAATTATATAAAAATTCGGCAAAGTTACATATAAATTTTATTACAAAAGATAAACACACTGTTTACTAAATAAATTGTGCAGAAAGGGCGTTTCCAGAGGCGTTGTGAGGCAAAATTTGCTTGATTTTTCCCAGTACCCCGCCAAATGAAAGTTTGACTGATTACCATAAACTATACCCTTTTGCCTTTTTGCATATAGGATTTTCGGACTCGATCAGTCTAACTTTGTGGATGAACTTCTTTAATTTCGTGGTCATTTTTCGGGCTGAAACTAGTATAGAAATATTTTAAGCACAGAATTTTAATTCTCACTGCACGGATTTTTATTCTCACTGCACGAACGTGTTAATCGTTACGTCATAGTCCATCATTAAAATAGTACGAAAGCCAGTATATTTTTCCTTTCTACTCACTCAGTGGAATAGGTTTGAGACATGAAAGAAGTCTTATTTATATTTCAATAATAGGATATAAATCTGCAACCCGGCTTTCCCGGACAGTAGAATGTTTAAATCTCGCATGAATGTAGCAACGGTTGGTATAATAGAACTTGAAAAGATAAAGAATTGGAAATGGCATATTATAGTACAGCCCCTAACCAAACCCCCTAACCCTAAACTGCAAATTGGGATCCCCAAAATTTGGCATGTATAAAGGGGGGTATCTTTAGTCAGGCCGGGAGGAGATAAGCGATTTTTGGAAGCCAGAGAGGTGGAGCAAGCTTTTTTGGCACGCCGTTTGGAAATTTAGCCCCCTCCCCGGGGAACTCATAAACATGCCAAAACAATAACTACTATTTCTACGACTCCAATCAGGGTAAAATGTAAAGCTTGACGATTAAGATGGAGGGTTTTCAAGTTAGATAACTTTAAAGAAACTCGGAACACAATAATTTCATTTAGAAACAAACATTTATTGTTAGAACTACCTGCCCAAGAAAGCACACTGTTATCACCATTTAGTGATTTACAAAAGCTGAGTACAAATGATGCTGGTTGATGTCACAAAATGTTAAAAATACTACAAAATATATCACCTTGTGCTTGCACAAAATACCTACAAATAAATAAGTACATAACGTAACAATTTTGTACTGTGAAATAACTGACACAAAACACACATTCTGTATCATTGTTACTACAAAGATATATCATTTTTTGTTATGAGGTAAACGCTCACAAAGCGGAAATTAACCCAACCTAATTTCATAAATACAACCTTACTCTTTATATAAGTTTCAACATAAAAATTCCCAAGTTTTGAGATATTTTCTAAAAATATCAAGAACAATCTTAAAGAACCACTGAACCAACACTAGGCTTGTTTGTACTCATTTAAATGCATTTTTCATTCCGATTCCAAATATGGTCATGAAAATTTTTTTAATTTTTGAACTAAAATTTGAAACTTGTCATCTGCAGTCAACACCGTGTGGAGAGTTAATGGTAAAAGAGCACAAATCGGCTGGGACCAAGACAATACAGAATACTGTAAACTGGACTAAGTCTACAAATCTACAACAGTAAAACCTGGTCACAAATGGACTTGAATGGCACACATAGCATAACTTATTCCAGTTGAAATTCACCCATCCCCTATGGAAGTCATGACCTTAATATCCCACAAAGGGGGTGTTTCAAATGGAGTCACCCATTCAGGTAATCCCATTTGAAATTCACACTCCCTGTGTGGAATATTAAGGTCATGCCTTCCATATGGGGTGTGAGGATTTCAACTGGAATAGCCCATTTTGTCACCTTCTTTGGTTACAGATTAGTAAACCCATACTTTTGAACAAGTCATATTATATTATTTAACTCGTTAGAAATTACTCTTAGAAAAAAGGGATTCTACATACACCACAGTTAGGGTTCCAGGAAATTGCAAAAAACCCAAAATGATTTTTAAGTTAATAACTCTTTTGAAATACCACATCTCACAACCTGTACATCAAATCTTTAAACTGACTTATAGCAGCAAAAAGATCAATCATGTTCTGCATAGTTTGACACCATTTTTGTTGTGTTTTGTTGTGTTTTAACACAACAAAAATGGTGTCAAACTATGCTAAAACAGCCAAAATATTGCTATGGCAACTAACTAAATGAAAAAGTTAAAACCATTTCAATTGTGTGCCTTATCAATCAAAAAAGGAATTTGTGTTTAAACAGAAAATTCTTATGTCTGATAACAGGTTATGCAGATTGTCATGTAACTAGCTTGAGTAGCCTTTTATTGTAACTTTTGGAATATGCATCTGATTGTTGCTTTTTCATTTGCAGTGTCCCGCTGGCAACAATTCTGAGGCAACTGGCATAAATGAGGTGTCAAATTATGGGAAATATAATTGAGCTTCTTTTTGTTATACCTGTAAACCTATAAAAATAAACTTTGATGTTGTGTTAGAACAAGAATGGGGTAGAAATCATGTATCGTGAATAACAAGTGGATGTGTACAGAATTTGGCAAATGCATAAGGGCCAATTTTTTTGGTGTATCCTTGGTGTAAAATTCACGAGTTAGACTTTTGTAAATTCACCATTGAGGAATTAAGCAGCTTACAGAATAAAGCTGCATAATCTTTCAATATAAAATTTCTGTGCTAGGCTAATGCAGTGCAGTTATACATGAAGGATACTTTCAACAGTTGAAAAACAACTGGTGCAAATTAAATAATTGCAAATTAAAAAATGCACCTTTCCTATTCATTACTAAAACATACTCCCATGTATAAACAGTGGTACAGAACTGGAATAGACTGGGCTTTCCACTAATAGTTAGCAGCTACTCACAGAAGGTTGACTCAAATAGAGTCACACCTCAATTAACAGCGTTCGAAATTTTGGTTGTCCGGTTGCCCGGGACAACTAAAAAAGTCGCCGGACAACCAAAAATACTGATTCGGTTGTCCGCCGGACAACCATAAATCTAGCCAAAAGTCACATTTGTAGGCCTACGGACAACCAAAAACTTAGACGGACAACCAGAAATTGTAATCTGGTTGTCCGTGGGACATTTATTTTTCCTAAATTCGAACACTGTCAATTAACATAACATTATGCTGCATAATCCATTTGAGTTTGCTACTATCCAAACTACTTCACTTTTCATTAAATCACATAAAGTTTTTGTTCACACACATTTTTCCCCACAAATCTGTATCAATTTCATTTCCTATTAGGTTAAAAGCGAGTCACACCGAGAGATTCCCTTTTCATGAGGTACTCATTTTTAACAACAGCCATTCGAACATAATTATAGAACACAACATTGAATGAGTGACCAATTATCTACACTTGATTTTTTCCAAATGTTTATATGACTTGAGAACAAACCAATAGATAGATCAAGCACTGTAAACGTAGTCATTGTTGCAAAGCTGCCCACTTACTCCCCAACTGTAATAAAACTTTAGTTTTATCGGCTTGTACTCAGTGGGGCTTATAACACTGCGCATTAATATCAATATATTTTATTTCAAGAAATATCTTGTGACATGTTGCAAGAAGCATCACAAATTATCAATGTAAATCTAATGATTTTGCCTACTTTCTTTAACACGCAAAATAAAAACCAGACAGGTGAACTATATCACTTTTACTGTGGGTCTACTTTTCAGCGTAGTGGTAACAGCCTAACAATTCCTGCCGATTACAAGCTGATAAAACAACATGTAAAAATAATATCCATATATTTAAAGAGTATATGAGAATACAATGTAATTTTAGTCTGCTCTCTTCCATAACAAAACTAGTGCTATTTGTAGGGCTACATATCATGTTTTGATTTGTTCTCAGATTTGATATTTGGTCATCATTTTATGAGATTTAATTGTACAAAACTGCAAATATATGATACTGGTTAGCAACATTGTATTTTAAACCACATATGGTACATTTCCTGTGATCACATCAGAATTCAAGAATTTTTGACTATTTGGAACATTTGATTTTTAAAAATGGCATTGCCATTACAAACAACATTAACTCATGTAGCATCACACATATTTAACAAAACTAAGAATCCAATGGGTGTCATCTTCTTACAAAAATGTAAAACAAACAAATGCCTTACAGGTTATACATACTTCACCAAATTTTGCCAACTTAAAATACTATTTGAAATGTAAAAAATAGTCACTCTTTTGTTTTAGTATAGTTTTGAATTATGCTTGGCATTTTTCCAAATTGACAAAATTTTATATGCTAGGCACTCTATTTAGTTCAATACATTGAACAATGTCTTATTATCATACAACTGAACAAACACACATTGATTTCCAATTCACATCTAAAATGATAACTTCAGGATTCGACATGTAAGAGATTACAAGTTGATTAAGTCTAAATGTGTTGCTCAAAACATTTAATTACTGTAATACAACCACTTATGCTTTTGTTTGTTAGTTTTATTTCTTCTTTAACCTGGGTCACTCAATCAGTTGAAAACACAATTAATCATCTGTTCTTCCTTGAGGCCCAGGGATGGGTCATTTCTCGATTTGCATTTTTCATTTTGCACAAGGTTAGTGCAAGAAAGTGCCCAACTGCTATCTGTTTGTTACAACTTTCCCAAAATATTTAACAAATTCCAAATAAATTGAGAAATGACCCATCCATATACCTAGAAAAAGGGGTCATTGATACAACAATTGGCCGAAAATGTGACATGTTTTCAGCACATCTCCATATGGTCATTTTCCCCAGTAGAAACAATCCAGAACCAGGAGGTACATTATCCACCAGTAATAAATATGCAAACAGGGTGGAGTATACCAGCCCCCTCCAGGTGCCGCAAATATGGGTCACATTTTCAGCCATTTGGTATATCAATCACCCCTTTTTCGGCTTTTCCACACCAATTTTGTTGTATGGATGGGTTGTTTTTCTCAATTTTTCAACAACAAAAATTACCCAACTGTAGCCAAAATTTTTGGAAATTTGCCAAAATGCATTAAATTTGACCAAACATTTTGACCATTAGTATAGCGAAGGGTCCAAATTTCTTGGTGAATATTGATACATGTTTATGGATAGGTCCACTTTCAAATTCTCAGCAGCACATTGCTACCCAAACCAAAAATGGGCACCCCCACCAGTCTAACTTCTTTGTGAAAAGGACATCTACAATCTTTTCTTTTTTCACTGTTTTGTGTTCTTTTAGTTTGCTAGGCTTCAATCTATTTGTTGCAATTTAACTCATATTTACTCTCTTCATATTAAACTCTTTTATTAACTTTTTATTCCCGCACACACAATAATTGTAGTTTTGGAAGATTTTTTTTTTCAATAAAGAAATGCACTATGTTAAAGGTTAAGTTAATAATAATAATAATAATAATATTCATAATACATATTTACAATGAAAAAAAAAAAAAAAAAAACAAGCAAAAAAGTTTTCTTTTGTATTTCTACATAAAACAAGCCCTAGCAAGATTGTAACATTTCCATAAAAATAGATTTTTATTTCCACACAAAATGTTAGTTTTCACTCTCAGATATGTCCCCTTTTCATTTTGAACTAAACAAAGGAGGCAAATTTTTGTTTAAATGTGTTACAGCGCTTGACCCATTATTTTGAATAATGAATTGTGACTTGTGAGAGTATCATAATGTCATTTTAGTACCTTTCAAGGCATCACAATTGTAATTATATCGCAATTTGCAATTGCTGCTGTACATACATAATTCAGGCCCATTTTTTATCTCGCCTCAGAATGAGCTTGCAACAAAACATTTTTCACACAAAATTACCACAGACTAACATATCTTTCAGTTCTGTAAAATTGAACAAATTATCAGATCCTGTAATTTTCACAAAACATGCTGTTTTATCAAAATACAGTGGCAACTTGTTAACACGAACTCTGTTAACATGAAATTTATGATAACCTGAAGTGTTTTTAAGTCCCAAGCTTATATTCTACGCTACAATGTAACCTGATAACACCAATTTCTGTTAAGGTTGGTCTGAACCCTGGAATTATGGAAACTTTCGGGCCTCATAACTTCTAAATTATTGGTCTAAAGTATATAAAAGTATACATATTTAGAATGGCAAAGACTTGATAAGTTCATCTGTGACGTCATTTTGGGCCAAAATGGCACTTTTGACCCAAAATCCCAAAAATAACGGTTTTTGGCCCACTTCTTTTTTATGCAAAAAACAAAAAAAAATTCTTGGGCCAAAATTTTTTTCAATTAATTTTTAAAAACTAGATCAAAATATCTAGGACCCGTTTTTTCATTTTTTTGAATTTTGACCAATTTCACCAAAAATATTTGAAATTTGTGCCAAAATCAGGCTTTTTATGATTTTTTTGAAAAATCAGCGTTTTTTTTGACCATTTTTTTTTTAAATTTCTCTAAGTTAGTCGAAATTCAAAAAAATGAAAAAACCGGTCCTAGATATTTTGATCTAGTTTTAAAAATTAATAAAAAAAATTTTGGCCCAAGAATTTTTTTGTTACGGTGCATAAAAAAAAGAAGTGGGCCAAAAACCGTTATTTTTGGGATTTTGGGCCAAAAGTGCCATTTTGGCCCAAATTTGACCTCACAGATGAACTTATCAAGTCTTTGCCATTCTAAATATGTATACTTTTATATACTTTAGACCAACAATTTAGAAGTTATGAGGCCGAAAGTTTCCATAATTCCAGGGTTCAGACCAACCTTAACACAAACTAAATCGCGAGAACCAGACAAGTTGGTGTTAATGAGTTGCCACTGTAATCAGGATCTTGCAACTTTCATTTGTCATCTCCTGTTGACTAATGAATGTACCCCACTAAGAAGTCGCAACAAAAAAGACATTCTACAAATTTCAGTCAACCATCCCCACAAAACCTGTGAAATGTGACCAACCTTATGACTCAGGGCAGGAGTAAGCACTCACTTAACCCATTACACAAGTACTATTGTAGTCACAATAGAGGTACCTTGATCTTGATGATTGTCACTGATAATTTTTGCAATGACTTCAGCGCATGGAATGGTTAATATATTTAGTGACAAGTATATAATGTGGGATGAATACGGCTGATATGATGTATGCAATAGGATGTGTATTATAATAATCATTCAGTTAGATTAGATTTCAACACAGACAACAGTTGTGGAGTTACAGTCAAAAATGAGGGAAAACCAATATTTGATCAATAAATCAATAACTACTTGCCTTGAGTTCCTGAATTTTCAGTGCAATAGTTGTAGTCCTTGCCCCTATAATATACATAGCTTACTTGTCACCAATGCGCTATAATTTTTGAGAAAAATGCAAAAATAGGCACAAAATTGGCCAGGGGTGTAGTACCCCCTTAAGAGACAAACAAATATTGCGCACTTATACGTGTTATAGGTTAATGAACGCGTATTACTTGTTGGGAGAGATATTAGACAAAATAATGCATGTGTGCTGATGTTGATGCTTCTAATGCATGCGACCCGAAAGGGGGAGTGCATTAGACACATCAACATCAGCTATCATTGATTTACATGTACAGCTCTCTTCCCAATAGTAAAAGTGGCACAATTGTGATTTTACCCTTTCGTTGTTAAATAAACATATCTCGAAATTGGAACAAGCAAATTGAACAGCACAAAGGGCATTTGAGAGCTAAGACTGCGCCCGTGACGTTGATGTAAGCATTATGTCACAACGGTATTTTCTAATTGCCAAAGAGGGCGCTTTTCACTTGCACAATTTTTTTGAGACAGGCTGTATATACTTCAACAGTGAATACCTCAATCATGGCGAATATGATTGTCCAAATAATAGAGAAAATGTACTGAGCTTACTCCGCTCCTGGCTTCATAGTTGTACACAGCAACTGCTGCGCTGATACTTAACCCAAACAAATTGAGTTGACTATCTAGCCGAAATTTAATTTAACTACATGTATATTCAATATCTAAACTACACTAAATTTGGTAAAATAATATAAGTGACCTATTTGCTATTACCTATACTTACACAGAGCCCCACAGATGTCAAACAAAAGTTAACATTTATGGTGGAATCTATTTATCGTTGTGCTCAGTCAACTCCCTGGACATAAAACAATTCAACATTTACAAGTTTACCTTAAAAACAGAATCATCTACAGAATGTAAAAATAAAAAGAGAGAAAGGACAAACACAGTAATTGCCCTCTGATTGGTCATTCAAATTTTGTGGACAAAGAGCATGACAAATAACATACGATTATGCCTATTTTCCTACATAATGCTTACCAAATGTAACTTGCATACTGAGATTACCTAGATTTGCAACATAAGTGGTAATATAATAATTACTGCATCTTTTTGAGTAAAAAACAGAAACAAAAAGTGGTTGACACCAGAAAAGTGCTCCCTGATCAATAATTGTGACTGTCATTCTACAATTCCCAAAATAAACAAGTCTAACATTAGACCTGGTCCAATCTGTTTTTTTACCTAAGTGCATTTCCTTGGAATGGGTTATTCCAGTTGAAATCCATACATCACCTGTGGAAGACATGACCTTTATCTCCCACACAGGCGATGTAAATTTAGAATGGAGTCACTCATTCAGGTAATCCTATTTGAAATTCACACTTCCTGTGTGGAAGAATAAGGTCATGTCTTCAACAGGATGTGTATGGATTTCAACTGGAATAGTCCAATAACTACCTTAGTACTGAAAAGAATATATAAATTGTCAGAACTAAATGCTTTTGACTGGGGTTACTTTTCACCATGACTACACTACACAAACACACCTTGTATACAGTTGGTGGCTTCTGCTTTTCAAACAATGTATTTTCAAACAAATACATGGGGGAAAAAGCTAGTGAACCTTATTTTTCCACTATCTCATTGCAGTCATATTCAATTTTAGCTAGTCAATATTCAAGTTTACCTGAAATATATGATAAAAGCAATTGCATTGATTACATTGGTGCCTATATATGTGACCATTCACGACAAATCCAGTGTAAAGTCGCACTTTTGAATATCTTACATTATTAAACAGTTGAAATCTCCATTAAACAAGCTTTAAAATGATATATCAATTCACTTGTCATAACTGCTTGGGAAATAGATGCTCAAAAATCAATTCCTTTGTTTTCTACTGATTTCGGTAATGCTTATTGGTCCATATCTCTGAATAAACATTGGCGACTTTACACTGGTTTCGTGGGGATGGTCACATATGCAAGATATTTTCAGAAGAGGCCAGGAATACAAAATATTGAGACTTGTTCACTCAATCATAACAACAATGAAAATATACACGAAATTGAATACCTCATATATATGACACTCAGACAAAAGTGGGAAATTTCATTACCACTGTGCTTAGTACCTGGCATACTTGGTTGCAAAGTTGTATGAACTTTTTATGTCCATTTTCTTATGTTTATCATTGCTCCCTATATCTCCTTATTGCTGACTTGAGTCTGATTGGATTAGACTGTGTCACATAGCAAAATCAATTGGGCATCAAATCACTTTTGACTCATCTGACATCAAAAAGTATGTAAAATTATAGTATTTGTAAACGAGTATTTTGTGATTTTGTTTACCTCTTCTAAACTTCTTAGCTCCATTTCATCTAAAATCAACATATGTTTTTGTCGTTAGTGAGAACAGGTCACGCTTGACAACTATGATGCAAAATCACATTGTTACATATTTCAGGTTGTATTTAATTAATATTTAAATACTGGTAATGTAAAATGATAATACATGAAACATTAGGAATTGAGGCTTTGCTTGCCAAGAATTATTATTAATGGCACAACAGTTACAATTTGTGACTATCCCAGATAAGCACTGATAAATTATCAAAATCTTCTCAAAATGAGCTTTCAAAATTAGGCATTCAAACTCATTATGTAAAAGGTAATTTTCACGCGTAAAATTTTTAATGTGTGTAATTTTTCACACGTTACCAATTTTGAACTACTTTGCTTGAATTTTGTGTTTTCTTACTACATACATAAAAGAACATATTCAGGTTTTTTAATGACCGTTTTCTGTTTTGAGCACAAAAACCGTGAAAAATAATGTTTCTCAAAAATTTCCACATTTACCGTATCCCCTTATAAATATCAACATTGACCTATATATCTCTCTACATAGGCACTTGCAACTTAACAAGGAGAGAATGTGGGAAAGTTTGGAATACCCTTCACACTCTACATTGAATAGAATAAAGTACATTATTTATAACACATAAGGTGTGAAGGGTATTCTGGAGGTATGCAAGTGATGGGAAATATATGCACGACATACAATGTTCTTGCCAACAATATGTAAATCCAAGACCCGGTCCACACTAGTATATTTCCATCATCGTCATCTGATTATGACAAACGATTATGATAAATGTAAGATGAGAACGTCCACATGGTCAGCACCTCGTCATCGTGTCATAATCCATTCTGGTTATACATACACTACTGCAATTACGAAGTCCATTGACTAACCATAAATAGAATGACAAAATGCGTAAACACCAATAATTTTCATCAGCAATTATGACACGATCATGCTACAAACCAGCCCAATGATGGAAATTTTAATCATGCGCGAATGATGACACGTTTGTAGTATGCCGATGACTTTGAGCGGACACTCAATACTAATATCATAATACGATCATAACACGATCGTAATCGATGGGAAAATACACACTTGTGAGTACCAGGTCTAAAACAACATATAAATTTTCATTATCTTATCACTAATTACTTAATGCTTTTGGAAAACAATTGTTTACATTGTATAAATTACTGTCCACTTCAACAGTTTGTAAACAAAATATTATGTTGTCATTACCTGTTTATTCACTTTAAAATTTGAGTTAAAACATTTGTTTTCGTTTTTTTGCAAATCAATTTTGAATACATATAACAATTAAAATCAGCTAGAATTAGAGTACACTAATGTAAACATATTCATAACCTCATGAAATTCATAATCTGCTAACAAAAAAATATGAAAAACTAATTTTGGCAGTCAGCTGCTTCAAGAAAGTACTTTGAATAACTTTTGGTTTATATGGTTATAGTAATTCTCTCAACTTTGGGAAAATTTTATTTATTTACTTGTCTCACAAGAACAACTGCACAATCACCACACACACTGGTCAAATTCCATCTAACATTTTCATAAAATTTTATCAATTGCAGAGTGAAAGGGCTATCGCAGTCCAACTTTTCACTTTCATCCAGCGATTAGATCTACACGACATGAAAGTGGAACCAATATATGATTAAGGCAAGAATCATTAGTACTGGCAATAAATAGTCTTTCACACTCAGAGATTGGGCTATTCTAACTAAAAACCACACCCCCTTAAATAAGTGGAAAATATATGGAAGATTTTCAATTTCAAACAAAATGTACTCATTTTGGGGCCAAATCGTGTAAAATTCAACTGGATTGTATACATTTCAACTATTTCCAACTGGATTGAACAAATGGTGCAAATGGAATTGAGATGGCAGTGAAATCTCCCACAGGGTGTGTGTGTATTTTAAATGGAATGGCCCATTACTTGCTTGGTCCATCACTGACAAAGAAACCAGGAAATTAATGTAAACCTCAAAACCATGCAAGATTGTAATTATTCCTCTGTGTTGATTCTACACCAATTACTTTTCCTCAGCCATAAAACAGTAAAGTGAATGCACACAATGCCCAACATTTCATGAATATTGTTGTAACAGTTAGTGACATGACCCCAAGGGTTTCTTGTGTTTTTTAAAACCCTACGGTATAGTGACACAATTTATGTTACTGATATATGCAATAAAATCACTGAAAATAAATCATCAACACTATCACAGAATCATGGTACATAGGAATATACAGACCTACCATATGCCATATCATTGAAACCAGATCACATCACTTCTGGACAAACAAAGCTAATCTCTAAAAATAAGTCCCCATGTATTACCCAGTAGGCAATTCATCACATCCATTTCAACATGCTAATGTAGCATAATTACCATTGTTACAACGTTGTGCAGGATTTGGTCTCCGATATGCATCTCTAGGCTCAAGTGATGATTGCCTCTAGGCCCAGGTGATGAAAGCAACAACATCTCTACCACATAAACATTTTATTAGTCTCATAAATGGTTTCTTCACAATACCTCTACATGTAGGCCAATGCATAAAGGCCCGACCTCATACTATGGCACACTTAGCTGATGAGACGTTACTATCACAAAATATCACTAGAGAGTACACTCTTGTACAAAGTAAAAAAGTCGGGACTAGATGTGCGGGTTGTGGTTACCTCTTTCCTCACCTAAAATGTGAGGCTAAATCCCTGAATGCTGCAATTATGATTGAAAGTCTTATCTCCCAAACATTCCATGGTCCAACCTCCCATATCAGGATGCCTGTCATAACTTGGCCCACTTGATGAAGGAGACAATGTCCCTGACAGGTACATTTTGGTTGAGCCCTTTGACTCGTGAATTACGATCATTGGTGAGGAGGACAACCTCTCTTAATAAATGGATGGGTGCATCTGGAAAGATAGAAACGAACATGTCAAGTAATAAACATAGGCAGGAAGTTGAATACATAATAGGTGCTGGTTTTGCTCAAAATGTGTCACACAAACACCAATTTGGTACTTTCTGAAGGCAGGATGACTCAACATAAAAATATATCAAATGATGTCTTCATTTCTTTTTAATTGACTTTGATCACAAAACAGTAATGATTTTGATCATAATTTTTGCGAAATAGTCAACTACTTCATTCATTCATTCATTAAAGGTTTATTACACAATTGTCATAGCAGTATAAAAACTGAAATGCAACAATTTTACAAAAGTATACACATATAAAATATTAAAATACATAAGTATAAATGCTAAAATACAATGTACATATAAATACAGCAAAAACATGAAGAAAAAAGCAAATTACATAGTAAAACATCCACACATTCATTTTCACCCATTCATCCACATGTACACCCCCACACACACCCCTGCATCCCATATCCACTCATAACCTATCACTACCACAAGATCACACGCACTGCCCTTACACACCACTTATTCAAACTCTTTCTCTACTCATGCACTAGTGACTACATACTCAAACTCCTTCTCGGCACACACATACTTTCATAAATGAATTACTTAGCATATTAAGATCATAATAAAAGACAAAAATGAATGAGAGAAACAGAAAATATATTGCACATAATAATGTTTATAAAATTTGGTGGAGATGGGAGTGAAAATGCCAATAGCCCTTTAAAATAATTAAAAAGCTAAAAACTTGAAAAAGTCTCGTCGGATGACGGACGAAAATTTGAGTAAGTCAAATTTTTTCTTAGTTGTGTAACCAGTTTAAATTTACCTCAACAACATTGATTTTGATTACAAAACAAGATTAATTTTGATCACAAAACAAGATTGATTTTGATCTTTAAAATAAGATGGCACATATAACTATATGGTGGAAACCTGTGAAATTTTTTCTACCTCTCCATCTCAAATATGTGACCAATTCCTGCAAAACTAGGAACATGTTTACTTTGGGATTCAATCCTGTTTCACCGTGGTTCATCACTGTTTAACAACGATGCATCTGTATCGTCTGTGTAGTTTACTTCCCGAGTGCAGGTTTAGCTTATAATGCATTTTAACATTTGCCTGCAATATGCTGGTGGGGAAAAGGAACAAACGATGTCTGCAGTTGTTCAGTGTCAACTATTATGTGAAGCGGATTCTGCATCTAGTCAATGTCCTCAGTTGAAGGCGTTCACCAAAGTACGCGCACCCCACACACGCACGGCTCCTTTCAGCTGTAAAACATATTTGCTGTCAAACGATGACCATGCACACAATTACTCAAATGCAGATTGTGCGCCTGGGTTTTTCAATCACCATACCAGTGACTTTTTTCAAGCTTAATTTTGTAAATGTAAATTACATGCAATTGTGGATGCGCCTAGTACTAAACGTCACATCAAATGCAATTTGAAGGTATTTCTAGTCACAGGTTTGGACTCAACAATATTCTGTGTGTGTCCATGGATTAGATGCTTGTTTCATACAAATGTCAAAGATTGACAAACACTCTCACACCATTATCTATCAGCATACCTTTATCATGCGGCATGAAGTCCCTTGCTTTGTCCTCACAGTAATGTAGACAGCACCTCAAAATCAGATCATCGTTATTACCCTGTGAAAAGAAAATTTTCAAATGCTCTTCTTATGCAATTTAGGTTGGAACAACAAAACTTACAAAGAATGTGATAAAGCTTTTAGAAGTCGATCACTAAATCAATCTAAGCCTCAATTACCAAATTGTATCACATACTCATATAAATATTTAAAAAAACACAATCATAATAAGCACACCCATGCTGAGAATTCAAGATAGCCTTTATTGTGCTAAAACGGCCGAAATTACCACAGCAATAAATTGAATACCTGAATACAAAACCCACCCAAGTCCATACTTTGGCCAAGTTGAGTTAAGCATGGGAAATTGTTACTTATACATAGGCCTATCATATGTATAAAAGAACAAAAAAAAAAAAAAAAAAAAAGACTGAGAGCAAAGGAATACACTTACTATGTGATTTTAAAAAAACAGCCGGCATACAAAATGACCCTCACGAAGTCCCCGAAATGCTAATCGTCATACCTAATACAGTTTAACCCACTCTATGCATGTAAAACTTGCATGCCCTATTTACCAGGTAAGTCTAACTGAAGGAATTAAAATGATACAGTTTTTTTAGTTTTCTCAAAATCACTTTCCATGGAGTTGGGTGGGTTTTGTATTCATGTATTCAATTGTGTGTTGGTTCATACAAGTACACCCAAAGGTAAAACAAAGATATGTCAGTGTTGACATGGTGTTTTGGGGTTTTTTTTTGCCAAAATTCCATTGGTCACTTTTTGTTTTTGGCAACACCAAGGAAAGTTTTGAGGTGCCATACATGTATGTGCCTACTCCTGTCCCACATGTTGGATTTACTTGATTTGGGAGAGCCAGGGGGACTGTCAGATATGTAACTTACCTTGTTTGCTGACTCTTCACTCCTGAATGTAATGGTATCCATGACTGTGCCCTTCCCAGTCAGCGCCCTCACGTGTTTGTTGCCCCTGTCAAATTGGTCCTCTAGATACTGAATAGCATTAGCAGCACCTGTCTGTACCTGGTAGGCATGGATGGGGTCATTGTACTGACCTTCACGACTACCTTTGGCTAGTCCATCTAACTCATTGATTACTGAAATTAACAAATACCAGATGTATTGATTCAGACAATATGCTTTCATCAAAGTTTGATGGATGCATGGTGAAATAGTCTGTGGAGGTACAAGCCACACATGACTGAGTCCATACTCTCCACGCACACAAATTATCTGTGTGCTAACAATATGCTTCAACATAAAAAGTCCCAAGTTTTGAGAAATTTTCTGAAAATATTATGAGTTATCTCAAGAACCACTGAACTAATACCAGGCTCGTTTGTACTCATTTTAATGCATTTTTCATGCTGATTCCAAATATGGTCATGAAAATTTACAATTCTGACATTTTTAAATTAAAAAATAAATTGAAACTTGTCGTCTGCAGTCGACATCCACGTGGAGAGAGTTAAATATGCTAAAATGACAGGAAAGTTGCAATTTTTGCAAATTTAAAATGTTTGAGTTATGTGCAGATTCATAATCTCTGGATCATATGCTTTAAAATGATAACTTGCACTTGCCAGGGTTGCTCCCTCACTTCACATCAAAAAGTCAATATTTCATTGAAGAATTTCTTTCCTTTCTAATGTTTTCTTTAATTTTCAATGAACCATATCTCCTTTTCTTCCCTAGCGACTTTCCACATATTTTGTGAGAACAGGTCTTAAATGTGACTTACCTACTAATGGCACTACCAGTGTATATCTCTTGCATGAGATGAGCATTTGAATGGTTAACAGGTGATCTATGAAGCAGTTGGTGTCTGGGACTAAGTAGGTTGGACGGATTTCAATCTTCATTTTTCGTTGATGTCGATATCTTTCCACAATTGCCTGTTGGGTGAAAAGTTAAACATATGAAATGTTAAACATATGAAACCACAGATGTCACTTCGAACTACTCGAACTACTCAACAAGCCTGAAACTGATGACATACACGAGCATTCGGGAAATTATTTCAGGCGTTGGGTTTAACCATAATGAATCAATTTGGAAAAGTCTATTAGCTGTTGAAACACTTTGCATGGTGGTGAAAGACTGGGCAGGCAGTTTATATCGTTATGAATTTGGCAGACTGCAAAATCCGGATTCGGCTTTTGGTAAATTTGTGTTACGCATGCATTATTTTTGAATTAGAGAGCGAGGATCAATGCTTTACCTATAGAGGGCACAGGGCAGGATATCAGTTTTTTAACGGTTATCATCGTTGTCCCTACTGCGATGCACTGTTAGCTAACCCTGTATGCTGCCCTCTTTTGATCACTTATCATTATCATCTGATCGCCATTAAAAATTGATATGCTGCCCTCTATTATGTACAGTATTGATCATTGATCCCTTGTTCTCTAATTCAAAAATAATGCATGAGTAAAATGAATTTACCAAAAGCCGAATCTGGATTTGGCTGTCTGCCTAATTACGATATGTTATAACACCTACCTCCATTTGTGCTTTCTTGTGCTGTTGCTGTTTGAGTTTCCTTTGCAGATCCTCTTTACGTTCTCTCAATCTGTTGATATCTCTATCTGCCTCTGTACTCTCACCTTCATCTTCCTCTGTGTAATCTTCTATTATCACATCATCATCTTCATCCTGAAGTAGGTCAAAGAAAAAAGGACATCAACTCCCAATACATGTTGTTTTAAAGGTCACTTGACAACCCCATACAAGAGGTTGATTTTACAAAGAGTTACCAAACATTGTACAGGTTACAAATGCCATTGCAAGTTACAACACATTGCAATAACATATTACAACACATTGCAATAAAATATTACAACACACTGCTATAAAAAAATTACAATACGTTGCTATAACATAATTACAACACATTGCTAAAACATACTGCTATAATTACAACAAATGATATTTCCATGTCCATTTCACAATATGACTGGTGATCATTGTATTTAATTGGATTATATTAATTGGGATTTATTTACTTAACTCATTATGAAGTTCAAAAGAGAACCTAGCAACTATATAAAGTTGATAATGATTACACTACTGTAGATTTAAAATGAACTTGTTGTTTAGACCAGCAATATTCTAAACAGCAAGTATTATTTATGGAGAACATGATTGCATAACAACATGACATATAAAAACAACAAAATAATTTTGGAAGCAAAAGTATTTTATGATACTTTTGAGCTGTCAGGTTGGGATATTCCAGTTGAAATCCATACACCCCCTATAAAAGACATGACCTTAATCTCCAACACTGGGAGTGTGAAAATGCGGTTACCTGAAATAGGTTACTCCATTTGAAATCTATATCCCCTGTGTGGGAGACTAGGGTAATGTCTTTCATAGAGGGTGTATGGAATTTAACTGGAAGAGCCCCTTTCCTTACCAATTCCCCTACTACATCTGCTTCAGGATAAGCATGGATATATTCAGGTGCTACCGAGAAAAATCCTCCTTTGGATTTCCTGAATGCCAGTAATGGCATCTCCAGGCCGCACAGGAATTCAGCAAAGAAACGCAGTGAGTTGATTCGGGTACAGTCCATTGCAACAATCTAAAAACATGGCAGAAATGGTTACAAAAAACAGTCATTCATTTGCTTTATTACTTTGTAGGACAACCTACAATTGGAGGGAATGTGCATAATCTTTGTAAATATAAAACTGACCATTTTTGCCTTCATAGCTTTACATGCATTACATTTATTAATTAAAGACAGCCACATAAGCGATTCCAGCTTTCTGCGCAAAAGGAACTTCTTTTTTATTTGTCAACACATTTTGGAGAATAAGCAGTTCCACATGTTGAAGAGCTTAAAATATCAACATTATCATTTCAATTATATTACCATTGCCTTACAACTTTATTTACAAATTGAGCCATTTCTTGAGGTTTTCATAATAGGAAAGCTGATATAGAGTTGAAGACAGGAAGGAATTTGTGATATCCCACTTACATGTTAAGCTCATCCCTGACTATTTAATCATTGACCACTTTTCTTACATGTAGTTTGTAACCAGATGATCTTTCAAAGACCTACCTTATCAGTGCCTGCTGGTACAAACACAGGTTGTAGAGGTAGAGCCATCAATGGTACAAATCCTGACAGGGCAAGGTCTTCTGGAAGACGTATCTCTGTGCAGTCTGAAAAACATGGTTCACCTTTTAGATAAGGTATCAATTTCATTTGCAAAACATCAAACATTGGTCAAATTGATTTGTAAACATATCAAATTGTATGTGTTAAAATTTGTGTCCATACTATTTACAATTAAAATATTCTAAGTGTTAAAATATCAACATAGAAAACTGGAAAAGTTGATGTCACGAAATTTGACTAATGTTTGACAAATCCAATCACACTATTAATCCCTGGCAAATCTCAATTTGGAGCCAAATTTCTTTTTACAGTTATACTACAAATAGTATCATCATCATCATATTGTTCAGTCCCACAACCATTAAGAACTTTTTAGTACACCAGTCAAGAGTCTGGGTACTACATTAAGTGCCTCAGTGAAAATGTTGCATCTCCTCCAAAAGACAAACACAATAAATGTACTTCATTTCTATACTTGCTCGGTTTTACTAATAATCCCACTGATATAGCTAACTTTTTATTTCTGGACATTGCCTCATGTTCGTTCTCATATTACCTGGCAAATAGCATCATTGGTTACTTCCAAATATTAAAATTTCTCTATCAGTTTGACTGATATAGCTAACTCAAGCTTTATGTTTCCTACCTTCTGGCTGTTGTTTGATGAAAGATACAGCTGAGGTATTGATCTTATCTGCTACATTGAAGAAACCTGCCAGGGCCTTCCATACATCTACTGCAGCACTGTGATCAAATCAAATCAACAATGAATGAAATGGTTACTATTCCCATCACAACCAGTATTTGACATAAGCATTTGCTTGAAAATTTATCAAAGTAAGGAAATAATAAGAACTGCAAATTGCAAAGCTGAATATTTTTCTAGCATAGCAAATTCACACAAATCTGAATATGTAACCTCTAACATCTGAAAACAATTTTGAGCTTTAAATGACATCTGGCATACTGTGATGTCACATGTAGAACACTGATGCGATAAATACTGCAAAAATGTATTGTTATTTTTTTCATGATTCTTTCATATATTATATCTCTAAATAGGTTTTCCTGACAACTGCTGTATATCTATGACAAAATTTAATCCACTTGAATTACATGATAAAAAAAGAGAGTATTGATACACCTTAGAGTTTGACAAATGGATATATAAAACCTTAGCAATAAGATGACACTTTGTGATTTTTGGTATTTTTATAGAAGCTTGAGACATCCATCTTTTGATGGAGATTGCCTCATTCATATTCATTCTCAAATTACCTAGTAGTTGCATCTTTGGTTACTCTACCCCTGCTACAGCAACCTCTTTATTTCTGAATTATTTAATTTAAATTATCAACACAATGTACACTTCGGTCCACCAACAGTTTGGCATTGACATCAATACTTTTGCCGGCAGTACCAACAAACCATCCTTGTATGCACAAGTATACAATCTTTGGAAAAAGGTTGTGATGCACAATTTGTTTCTCATGACAAGCAAAATATGCCCCAAACCTGTGACTACCAAACTTGAGATGAAATAAAGTAGAGTACATATTGGTCTTACCCATAAGGCATTTCTGTACAGTTTGGCGGTGGATTCCATAATGGAATGTGACACATCAACCAATCAGCAAACACTTTGATGCCCGGTAGAAATTCATGTAAGTCTTCATGTAATAGATGAGTTTCTGATGGCTTGTGAGCGATATGATCTGTTAGAAAGAACAAACATCCTATCGTAACAATCATTATGTTTAAAGAAAACAGCAATCGCAGCCGAGTGTATTGAAAACAAAACCTGCGTTTTACCTGACAAGTGACAACAAATCAAATTTTCTTGTAATGGCAATATGGGGTATGAGCATGCGCAGATCGTATAAACGTGTATGAATGGAAACGCTGCGGTATCTCATATCGTGTAAGTGATATGCTTAGCCTGAGTCGCTCGGCCTATCTCGAACAAAAACGCCATGCGTAGCTTTTGAAGAACGAGTGGATTCGCTGTACTATCACAGCAATTTTTGACACAAAGATATAGGGATGATGACGCTGTGACCGGGTTTCACCCAGTATAACATGGAATTCAAATAACATGTCTCCGCTTCACCCAATAACTAATAGTCTTCCATTGGTGTATGGACATCAACATGAATAGCCCATTGGTGCAGCAAAAAATACAAGCACACAGCACACAGCATTACATATGCATATAGGTGGAGTTTATGTCAAGATCAATATAATATCAAGGTACCTCCATTAAGATTTAACCCTATTCTACGAAATAGCTTAATATACATGTAAAAAATATTTACACAAATAAGGTCTTATCTTTTGAACAGTTTTAATAATTTATCACTTCTCTATCAACATAAAAACTTTTTTTCCTTGTATAACTACCATTTACACATCATAAAATGTTAGAAACTTGCATATTTTAACCATTTCTAGGCCAAATTTTGCCTTACAAATAGCCCAAAAATGTCCATAAACTTTTCAAATATAGTCCAAATTAACTCGGATTTCTTTTTATTATATGTATAAACATAGCAGTGTATTTAAAACTGCATGAATATGCCTCATTGATATACTCATACACTTCAAAATGTAAATCAAAATATTTTTTTCATCATATTTGGCTGAGCTCATTAATTATTCATGAGCTAATTTGCATAAAATTTACATAATTAAATATTAATCTTGTTTTTTAAAAGCTTAAAGTCCAAGCTTGCCAATGGTATGCCACTTATTGGTTTTTACCCAACTGATAACACTGCAATGCAGTAGATAATATGATACCTTCACACAACTTAAATATACCACTTTAGTGGGGGTAATAGAATAGGGTTAAGACACTCCAAACGCTAGTAGCTCCGCGATAAACACACACACACATACCATGGTACAGAAGAAAGCATTACACGCGCCTTACATTAATTGCTTACACGCTTAGTACGCTACATAGACGCAACAGCTATGTTCGAACTTGGCCAAGAAGTACTTAATTTACCTGAACAGGTATGTTTGAACTTGGCCAAGAATGACTTAATTTACCTGTACATTGTTGTCACCGAGTTGACTGACATGAGGAATTAATTACCACAAAACTTACCTTTTAAGAGAGTTGTACATCTTACTATGAGTAGACCAAACATGTCAAGCCCTAATTGCACTGCTTGTTCTTGCTGAAGACTTCGCATGTTTTCTGCTTCAGGCTCTAAAAATACAAAGAATACAATTCACAATGTATTTGGTCAGTAAATATAACTTTACCCCATGAGAACTACCTGCCGATTGGCCAAAAAGAAGTTTTCATTATCCATTGGCCCAATCAGCAACATTGTTAGAATAATAACCATGCAAAAATATTGGGGTGAATTATTTGCAAAACTCCATTCTGATTGGTGATTAAAGTGAAGATATCATGTAATTGACCAATCAGAGGCAATGTTAGATCGGCAGGTAGTGCTCAGGGGTTAAGTGCAACTTGCTTACTTCTCAGCTGGTGAAAACAAACCCTCTTCTACAGACCTGACTGATCCGGATTTTGCATCTTGGGGATTTTTTTAGCTGTTTGCAAATAAATTTTGTGGACAAAGTGGATTAAATTCTGACTGAATTTGTTTGAAAAAAATTTAGAAATTTTTTTCAGATGTTTCAAGCTTCTGGTAATTTTATGGTCATTTAACCTCTTCCAAAAAATAAATAAATAAAAAAATTCCAGACCAGCCAGCACTTTTTGACAAGTCCGTCCGCCTGCAGATGGTTAAAATTCACATTTTGTAAAATATGTTTTAACTTCTTATGAAAAGAAGCAGTCACAAACTACTTTGTTCCATCTATAATAAATCAAATTTAAAATGAATTTTTTCATTTATTTTGCATCTGTCATAATTAATTAATAACTTGAAAGCATGTCTCTCTGGTCTAAAAAATAATCAAGCTCTTGCTGCTTTAAACAATAAACACTAAATACAACCAAGCCTTTGCATCAGGGCTTGAGATTGGAATTCCAGTTTCCTTTCTCACAAAGTAAGGGCTAAGAGTAAAATTGTACAATTGTGTTTGGGAGTGGCCTTCTCTCCTTTCTCAAAAATAGCGCAAACAGCGCGAGCCTACACAAAAGAATTGTCAGCTGAATTCGAGTACGCTTAGAGGGCACAGGCATGGAAAATTCCAATCTGTGTATTAATAATCTAAGGTGTAAACAAACAAACATACCTTGTCTCTGTGTGTGATGAGCTGCATACATATTAATAGCCATCAGTTGTATCAATCTAGTACTGTTAATTGGAGGTGGGGAATGTTTCAGTAATATGCTGAACTCACGCAGCAGTTTGTCTATAACATGTGGGAACGCTTCCATCCTGTATGTAAGCAAATATGTGCAAAATATATAATAAAGGAAAGAATAATTCAGTGAATTTAAAAGGATATAACCCACAAGACTATACGAATTTACATTCAATGATATTCAACATTATTTTTAACACTTTTTGGAGAATTATTACACCACATTGTGTAAACTTATTAAAAGCAAACTTAATGCTTACTTTTATATGAAGTGATGTGATCTAGTTGATCACTTTTTGTGCACAATACCATTTGAAATAATTACTGTTAACATTTTTGTACTAGTTTAATTTACTCCCTAACTTAATGTTTAAAAAAATCAGCGGTTCGTAACCGCAAGGTCTCGCTAACTTTCGCACCGTACCTACAGGTTAAAAAATAATTAAGATAAAATAAAATATTAACTTTAAAAATTAAAAATTAAAATAACAATAAAAACAATATATACATAAAAAATATAATAATAAAAATAATAACAGTAATAAATTGTCAAAAATTACAAAATAAATAAATAAATAAATAAATGAATATATATGCGACCCATCACATCAAAACCGACCACTTTGCAACAGAAATGAAAATGGAGATTTAAACACTAAGATAAGCTGCTGTTTTTTAGCTTTAAAATGACACCTTACTTGTTGAAAGCAGATACAGAAAAATATTTTATGAGGCAAAACAAGCTCAACTTTCTTTTTATTTTCTTTATATTTTCTCACCTTCTTTCATCGTAATCTGCAATGAAGCCAGCCGACAAGTGGTCGGTTTTGATGTGATATGTGATGGGTCACATATTTAAAATAAAAAATGAAACTCTAATAAGGTTGAGAACCTCTGGCCCTGCTACCCTCCTACCAAGTACTGCAGTCTTGGGTGTAATTGGTAAGATCTCATTTATAGTCAGCTACTTACCCAATGTTGGTAAACAGCTTCCCATGTGCATTGAGAAAACTTAGTACAAATTTCTTATTCACCTAAAAATGAAACAAGAGAATAAGTATGACAAGTTAATACAAAAATATTGACTTCATGCATGAAACAAAAAATGTACAGCCCAACATTAAAGTCAGAAATAAACCCTTTTTCAGAGACAATATTGATTTATGGGTATTCCTGATGCAGTTCATTGGCACTCTTGGCGTGCTATACAAATTCTTGGCACAAATCTCACATGCTGAAATGCATTACACTTAGTTAGACTATCAATACTTGGTTGGTGAGGTCTGGAGTAAAATCAATTATATTTGATGTTGAATGTCTGGTAGAAAAATATTTTTGAATTTTTATTTATGTCAACAAACATTTGTTAGAAGTTAAACATGAATGGAAATAAATTGGAAATAAGATTGAATTGAATAACGAATACTTGTTGCATCAAATATTCAAATTTGAATAAAACGCAGGCTTACTACCTCTTTCAAAATAATATCGGTGGCATAGAAGGTATAAATTCATTGCAAATGATAAGGATGCAATGCTGGAAGCAATTAAGTTTTGTCATAAGATCAATATCATATTTTGTTATTTGTGAATTCAACACCTAAAAAAAAAATTCGAAAATATTGACTGTACTTTAGCTTGATCACATCAAATATATGATACTATAGGGTCCAACCAGTCCTATTAGTAAGCAATAATGAAATCAAGACATAGGAGACAATGAGGATGAGCAAAAAAAAAACCAATCAAAAACAAAATGGACATAAAAGAAAGTAATTATAGATGAGTTGACCTCAATGTTTATTAACAAAGGCAAGGGACTGGTATACCGATTGCTTGAGTGAACCCCATGCAACCACTACACTGTTCAATAGCCTCATTGTGATGTGGCGGGAGTTTTAAAAACACAAGCCCTGAACAAAATATGATGCGTGCGCATACTGCCAGGCAAAAACAATGGAATACCAGAGACTTACAGATCTCAACATTAAGGTTAGGTACTGAGTAGGTTATTATATCCACATTATTATGAATTCTATTAACAAAAAGGCAATATTTTCTCTTTAAATCGCAGTAAAAACATTTTAATATTGGGTTTGGCTGTGCCTCGCCTATTATTTACGTTTTTACTGCCTCGGACACATTATTTGGGTGTAAAGTATAATGCATTACCCTTTATTTCTTAAATCATGTCAATGACCTACCTCAACAGGTGACATCTTCCTCAATTTAGCCTCCTCACTTTCCTCTTCATTCTCTTCCTTGACCTCACCCTCAGCATTTGACCTCACACCATCATGTGACACCCATACTTCTTGTCGCCATTGGTCCTCATCACTATGACGCAGGAATCTCTTGGCCCTCTCACGCCGTGCCTTGGCTTTGGCTTGCTCCTTCTCACGTCTGATGCGTAGTTCCTCTTGTTCTTTATTGTGGGACTGGAAGAAATGCACATTTAGTACATAGTGAATATATATACATTATATATATATAAATGTACATTTGTAAATATATATTGTAACCAATACAACCACTTTGTATTTAGTGGTTTTATTTTGAAATTTAAAACTTCGACGGAGCCTAAATTAGACAATCTTGTTGTTGTTGAAAGGGATTCAAACATGTTTTCTGACGCGCCGGACGCAAGTTCCTAAACGGTGAAACATGATTGAATCCCATTCAACAACAAAAACAAGCTATACATACCGTATTTCCTTGAATAAACGCCCCGGGGGCGTTGCCTTTTTTCAAACAGAGGGCATTTATTAGAGGTCATTTTTAGAACAATAATTCCCATTAAAAATCGGTAAGCTTAAAACTCACGCTAAAATGACGAACTACAAACTAGAAACACTGACTTCTGGTTCACTTCCGGGTTTCCGACCAGATTTTCGCCGACTATCGAAGCCATGTGTGCAACTTGGTAAACTTACTACACAAGATAGCATGGAAATATCGGCATTTTTAAACATCTTGGTTGAAAAAAGTGGTGGGGGCGTTTATTTGTGGGGGGCGACTATTCAAGGAAATACGGTATCTTATTCATATGATTATATCATAAGGAATGTCAGTTATAGTCATTGCCAATCAATATGACAAGAAGATTGATGATTTCTATGTTGATATCAACAATAAAACTACAGAATGATACGGAATGTTCAGCCGCTTCCTCCAAAATGACGAATTCAACGTGTTAACGTGCATACGCATAAAGAGGGTTCAGCCATGACAAAGTTTATGCACTCAAGCGTAACAAGTATATGCGTGCTTCCATTAACTCTTATACACTACTCTAATGTGGATTCATCACCAATTTACAACGGTTGGCTCCTGTACATAGGTATAGAAAGAGCTCCTGTACATAGGTATATTTAAATCGGGTGATAAAACTAATGTTAGTAACTATAGACCTATCTCTGTATTACCAATTGTATCAAAGATCATTGAAAGAGCTGTCCATGATCAATTATATGAATATATGAGTAATGTAGGACTGTTATCAAATGCTCAATCAGGATTTCGTCCGAATCATTCCACAACAACAACCCTTCTAGATGTGCAAGATTACATTTTAAAGAATATGGATACAGGTTATGCTACAGGCGTTTTATTTATAGACTTAAAGAAAGCATTTGATACTGTAAATCATGATATTCTGATTAGGAAACTTAAACAATATGGGGTATATGGGGATGAATTATTATGGTTTAAATCATACTTAAACAACAGAGAACAAACTGTTAATGTTATCTCAACTCTTTCTGACTTTAGGCCAATTGATATTGGTATTCCTCAGGGCTCAATTTTAGGTCCTTTACTGTTTATCATTTTTGTTAACTGTTTACCTAATGCTGTGTCTGAATGTAAAACTGTAATGTATGCTGATGATACCTCTTTAATGTGTAAAGCTAAAAATGAATCTGATCTTAAAATTCAAATGGAGTCATGTCTAAGTAGGGTAGCTGAATGGTTCAAAGTAAACAAACTCACTTTAAATGTTGAAAAGACTAAGTTTATGATCTTTGGTACAAACAAAATGCTTGAAAAGTTCAACAATGTACATTTATTATATAACAACAATGATATTGAAAGAGTAGATGAGTTTAAATATCTAGGTGTAAAATTTGATAGCAAGATGTCTTGGTCAGCTCACGTTGATAATGTTAGTAAAACTATTTCCAAAAGAACTGGTATAATAAAACGTATAAAATATTTCCTTCCATACAAAACCACTGTAATGTTATCCAATGCTCTTGTTATTCCCCACTTTGATTATGGCAGCATGGTCTGGTCAAATTTTAGTGTAGAGTACCATAATAGGCTTCAGGTACTTCATAATAATTTAGCTAGAATAATTCTCTCAGCAGATATAAGGACACCAACTAATGATTTAATGAATACTTTGCAGTGGGTTAAACTTGATCAAAGATGGCATAATACTCTATTAATGACTGTTTTCAAATGTTTAAAGAATGAATATCCATCATACTTATCTTCTCAATTTGATTTTGTTCATGATAACCATAATCATATAACTAGAAATCATACTTCTAATACATTGATTGTTCCAAAATTTAGATCAAATTCAGGTCAACGTACTTTTTCACGTCAGGGCAGCCTATGCATGGAATTCTTTGCCACCGACAGTAAGAGCGCAGATGGAAAATATGACTTTAGGCCAATTTCAGTCAAAAATTAAAGAAATTTAGGCCTGTCTTTATCTACATTTTGTTCATTTGCTTGCTTATTTTTTGTATAAATATATTTATTGTATTTCTGTATTTTGAATCATGGTATTTATAATTTTCTTGTATTTGATGATACCATTATACTTATTTGTAATACTAGTATATTATGTATGCTATTTTTGTAAATATTGTGTATCGTAATATATTTTGTTGCTATAACATGTATACAATGAGGGCCTGCTTGAAAAGCAGTGCTTGTCACTGAAGCAGTATTACCCTCAATAAAGAAAGAATAAATAATAAATAATAATAATAATAATAGGAAGAGTTGTTGAAATTTGCCCTCCCACTGATTTGGGAGTCACATTCCAAGGTGATGTGTGTGGCCGTTCTGACACTACACTACACTACACTGCACTACACTACACTACACTACACTACACTACACTACACTACACTACACTACACTACACTACACTACGCTACACTACACTACTACTTTGACCAACCTTTTTCCTAACTTCTTCAAAGAGCGACATGAGGCTTTCTCTGGCCGTAAGGAACTGGTTGCTAGCAGCTAAACTGCGCATGTAGTAGTACACTGCATCAAGCTTACGGCGCTGGGGATTAAGAAAATGTAAAACATTATTTCTTGGGTCTTTGTTAAGATATATTGAAATGCACTGAACTGTTGATATTCTATGTTTACCTCGTAAAATAAAGTCGGCATTAAAAAACTAATACGCATCTGATGATTCTGTCAATCAAACTCAAGCACAGCCTGTGATTGGTTAGTATTGCGTAACTAATTGGTACCTTTCCAATGTTAACCAATCAAAGGCTATGAGGATGCGATCTGGTTTCTTTATTTCTGGCTTTTAACATAATCCCTTTCAAAATCCTGTTTAGTTTTAAATTATAATGAGAACATCAGTGAGGATAACAATAGCGGTTCAGCTTAGAATTGTGGGCATGATCGCCAATTAGTAACAGTTTTTACATTCCCTAACATTCTTTAAAGTGCTATATTCCTATGTTTTTTGCACTGTGATTGTCATGCTAAAGCAGTTGGGCATTAACTTTGTTTATGCCCAGTTCTCAACCAATCATGTACACTATTAGATAATGTGTATATATGAATAACAATTTTAAAACATATCTATAGTTTGCATTTTAAAAGGGATTTGGTAAAAAGAGTTCAGCTACACATGTTTTATGCTCCCTTGTGTAGTGTCGAGGTCAAAACTCTATACCAACTCTGATAATTTTAAATATTGCTTGTTGAAGTTCCGTAATCTAGAAGAAGAAGATTATATCCTTTGAGCTGATTAAAATATTTGAATACAGTTACAGCTCATGTTGCCAAAACTTGTTCTTTGAGTACTCACAGTATAAAGAGCCAATATTGCCAGTTGATTGTAGGGCCTACCATTTCTAGGTACCAGCTGTTGAGCCTTCAAATACCAACTGAAAATGAAAAACAAATATTTTAGTCACAACAGAAATATAATGTTACTCCAAAATTATGCATTTGAATACAAAATGTGAGCAACAAACATCTTGCAGTGTCAAACAACATTCCAAGTCTAATTCTGGTGGCAATTACAAATGTATTATTGCAGTATACATACCTTCTAGCTTTTCCATAGTTGCTGGTGTCATTGGCTAATTCCTTGTAGCGTGCTATGTCCCCTAATGCAATCATACAACGCTGGGCACTCAGCAAGGCTAACTTTACCTACAAAGAATAAACATAATAAAAGTGCACATATTACATGTGCAAACTCTGCCATATGATTTTGTAATACCTGCCACTTGAAAATGAACTACCTGAACTATTTGGGATTAAACAGATAGGCTACCTATTAGCTAATAAGTTCTTTTCAGCCTCATCAAAAAACAAAGTGGGGAGACACACTGAAGGTGGGTCTGAAGGAAGCATGACCTAGCCAATAGCCATGTTTGAATATTGTGACAAATAAAACTGACACACAAGTGGAATGGTATGGGTTCTATAGAGGATATACCAAGGCTTAATATAAGGGTGTAATCTCTGCCAGTTGTGCATGATTTTTTGAGGGAGGGGAAAATGCCAAACTTTCATTTTGATATATTATTGGCCTTAATTCAAGTGAACGGCAAGACCTATAGAAACATAAATGTGATTCTTGGCTTCCTTGACTTATTACCTACAAGATCAATGTATTCATATTTACAAGTAGACTACAGTTAGTTAAATGGTTAAAACTGAAAAAATATCGCTCCTTCCATGGGCATTTAATAGTGTCATCATTTCACTAGTTCAATGGTGGAATTTAAGAAATACGCCTAAAAGCGCAGGTACCACAAAGCTATTCAAGAAGCAAATGGTCACATCTCGAAGGATAAACATATGATCAGTGTACTAATTACTGAATTGAATAATAGCTCTCACAAGTGAATTTAAAGTGCAAAAACAGAGACAGACATTCCCTCGCTCTCTTCATGCTACTTACACTTCTCCTCTTTTCATCCCTAAGTGGGTCCATTCCTGAGTAGTGCTCTAAATCAAACTTGTACCCACTCTCAAGTTTACTCAGGATACCTTTGTAGAACTCTGTACCCTGGAATATAAATACATATTACCATTAATGTTTCATTACTAGTGATGTGATCAAGCAGAAATACTCTATACATCTGCAAAATTGCTTGCAAGATATGGCCAAAATGTGTTCAACTTATTTCATAGTTCGGGGCTTTAGATTTCAAATAGAGCCACACATTCAAATATCTGTAACCAGAAAAAAAATTTTACCTGGCAAATATACAGGCGTCCCCTTTATCAAAAATCGAGGAGAGCGTGGCGCAATGGTTAGGGTACTTGCCTTTGGTGCATGAGGTCCCGGGTTCAATTCCCGGCGGTGGTGATTTGCTGGGATATTGACTTGGAAAAAAAGTCTGAAATTAATTGGCAATTTCTGTAGATTAAATTCAGACTTCCGTTCTCCCCATGGTTCATTTAGAATTGGGTAAATGAATCATGAAAGTACTCCGTCCTTCAGGGGACGTTAAGCCGTCGGTCCCGTGTGCAGAGAGCCATACCTGTACATGTATTTCGCAGCCAGTTTCGAAAAGAGTAGGGTGTTAACCCCTGACTGTTCCCAATCCATCCCGGTGTTCAAATGGACCCCAATGGAAATAAGCTTCAATAGAGGCTTTCTTGGGTTATCCAGGGTTGTCAAAATCCGAACAAATCAAATTCAGGTAACCTCATTTGAAATTCATACTCCCTGTGTGATAGATTTAAAGGTCAGTCAGATATTCCATGGGGTGTGTACAAGACAAATGTACAAGACAAATTTACATATTTGCAAGGTTCTATAGAATACTGTGAATATTAAATGGGTTAACCAATTTTGGGCACATTTTGGCAGTGTTATAGTGACTTAGGTTGACTCGGTATCAAGTTGCAATCAACTCGAGTCACGCCCGAAAATGACCAGAAATGGCTTAACCTGACTTGACTCAGAGTCTACCCTAATTACTTGACTCAAGTATTTGTTTGACTGAACACCCAAATAATTCACTCATCGGATGATGCACAAGGAAATATAAAATGGACTCTTATGCCTAAAGTTTCGGGGTTTCTCTACCGGATGTTGATTTGTACCGCAATTCCTTATTGCATAACAAAGGAGATGGGTTAACCTCTGAAATGTATCTATTGTTATGCAATATGCCTATTATCTTGTGGGAAGGAATTTCGGTGCAAATTGACATCTGGTAGAGAAACCCTGACAGGGCGTATTGCCATATGCTTAGGCCAAAAAAAATAACTGTTTGTTTGTCCTCCACAGCTTTGAAAGAGGACGTGCTGGGCGGCTGATTTTTTTTTTTTTTTAAATTTTTTTTTCGGATTTGGCATATTCCTGGACCTAGCTGGAGCTAAATGCTACAATCATTCATGGTGACTTAAAAAAACAAACATTTTGTTTCTTTAATATGCAGTTAAAGTTATAATTTGTGTTCATGTTATAGTCTTTTAATGATTTCAAATCCAATGTATTTTGAAGTCACTAAAAATAATAGACTATGACATGAACACAAGTTATAACTTTGTATATTGAAGACACAAAATGTTTTTTAGGGCGTTACAACAATGAAAGATCTTAGTATTTAGCTCTAGCTAGGTCCAGAGATACTCAAAATAAAAAAAAAAATTGAATTTTACTTATTTTTATAAAAAAAAAAAAAATAGAAAAAAAAATAAAATATTGGTCAGGCCTTAATCTGAGGAGCGGTCGGTGGAGGACAAACAAACAAAATTTTTTTGGCCTTATGCATATATACAGTAGTATCCATTTTTGGAACTTTGCTACAAAATATTTGTTTACTCAAGATACTTACATGATCTAGTAGGTTCATCAGGTATTCTTTGTATACACCTATGGGATCTTGTTGTTTTCTTAGAGTTTCTATTAACTGTAAAGAAGTAAACACAAAATAACATCTTGTAAATTTGTACTGACAGTTTTGAGAGTAAAATAGATTCCATTTCCATATGAAAGCCCATCAACTGAATATCAGAGTTCAGCCTGAATGTGCTTTGATATAATATAAGGATCCTTTTGTCTATAGGGGATTAAATACATGTACATAGGCTTCAGCTAGCTGTAGCTTCCCCAGCCTACAATCAAGGAAAAGAATATTAGGCACACAATGACAAGTGACAATATTGTTAACTCTTCATTGCTATTCTGCAAGTTCAATGTGTCTAACTATTGTAACTATGTTTGACGAGAAGTCCTCTATACTCCCAAAGGATATTTTAGTAATAATCTAAATGCAATGGTTAAGTTTTTGGACCTCAATTTGGCGATAGCATGATGATAAAATCAGGTAAATGAGCTTACATTCACGGGCCTAGTACATGTGTTTCTTCATAAGTTTATCAATACTGGACACACATAAGACACTTTACCTGATAGTAGGCACTCTTCCACAATAGTTGTTCTACGTTATACTTATTGCAGGCATCTAAATCAAGCAATAATAGTTTCTCACAGACCTTTTCCAGATCGTGCCTGAAAAAAATAAGAGATGACACATTATTCACCAAATTTTCACTGCTGACAATTAAACAGTTCACCTCAAGGGTACAGTGTATATATTTTTATTTTGTTTAAGTGCAGCACCACCAAATGAGCAACAATTAAATACAGGATGTCCATTTGGTGTGTCTACTTCATGAAAGATTGCAAATAATATGCTCTGTAAATGGTAACCATGAAAGTAAATAGTAATCCGCAGCATCACCTGCCAGGTACATAGGTTAACAAATTTGACAGTCTCACTCCCTCAATAATAAGCGTGTGAGAGTGCGTTCAAGCAAATTGTATGCAAACTCTAGAATTTTGATGATTTTAAGGATGTTCTGGAATGGCATATCACTTTGTTGATCGATTCTCCGTTCTTTACCCCAGGGGGTACTTAGTACAAATGACCATACAGGGACATGCCGCAAATATGGGTAGCATTCTCTGTCTTTTGGTATATCAATGACCCCTTTTTCTAAGCCAATTTTGGTATATGAATGGGTCCTTTTTTCAAAATTTTTCAACTTTCTCGAAAAATAGCCCAATTTTGCCCAATTCTCAGCGGCACACCCCTACCAAAATCAAACTTGAGTACCCTTCCGGGTCTTTACCCACCTATACATTTTAAACCTCAAACCTGTACCTCTTCTGCATTATTTCTGTCAATTCTGTACTCTTCTCTTGTCCCAATTTGACATTGACATTGAATTATAATTTACTGAACCATTTAAGAGGAATTCAGAAATACAAATTACAAGTAGTACTCACTGTATACTTATGGCTCTATCAATACAATCATTGCCTGTGAGACCTCTGGACAGCAGATTAGTTAGCTCTATATCCATAGAAGAAGCCTCCCGTAACATCCTCATTGCCGACTGCTGGTGCACTGATTGAGCACCTGGCCCCTGAATCTCCTGAAATCAAAATTCAATCAGGTTTAGATTACCAATACTTTCATATACCGTAAAGACTCGCCCCAAATGGCACACATGGATTACGATGTCAAGGTAAATTTCATACAGACAAATCCAAACAAGAATTAAGGGACCGTGCCCTCACTTGCTGGTGGGATAAAAGGGCCTAAAACTCCAGTTTGTCAAAGCAGCCCATATTCACCATTAAGCGAATTGTAAAATATGGTGAAAATAAAGGTTAAAAATATGCTGCATAATGCAATCCTGCATGCATCCTCAGGCCCGTAACCAGGATTTATTAGGGGGGCTGATTGTGAAAAAGCGGCCTAGGAGGTTGATTTTGAAAAAGTGGACTTTTTTTTCAAAATGTGGACCTTTTGTTGACCAAAAAGGCATAATTTAAACCTTTATTTTTTTTGCCTGCTAAAATTGCAAATGGAACTTTTGAGTCAAAAAGGTGACTTTTTGGCCTTTGCCGATTTGGGGGAGGGGCTGCACCCTAACATGACCTACTATCTGGGTTATTGCTCTATTACAAAGCTTCACTGCACTTTTTATACCTGTTACAAATGCTCTTTAACTATTCATTGGTTTGCCTCAAGTTCAATAGTGACATAGATACGCATTTGCTGGTCGCAGTGTCGAATCATGTGCGTAAATTTAATCACACTCACTCATACAAGAGCGGTTTGTCGTAACGCTTACAGTGCAATCGCGAGAAAGCATTGATGTCACTATCACACATGAGGTGAACCAAATAATACATGTACAAGCCTTACCTGTGGTGACAACTGGTAAGGATCCGATGCTGGAGCCGTCGCAGCTGACAAAGGAGGAAATTGGTTGTAGCTTGGTCCTGTGTAAGCACCAGGTGGTGGTGTAATGGGCATGCCATGACTAGCTTTCTCAACCTGTTCAGCCCATGAGGTAGTAGGAGCAGGTTGTTGAGAGGATGGATAATACCCTGGAGGATAGTAGCCTTGAGGTACTGGTGGTGGATAGCCTGGATAATATGGTCCAGAGTACCCTGCTGGGTAATAAGAAGGGTAAGAGTTCCTTGGATCTGGACTTGCTCTATTCACATGGGCTTGCTGTTCCTCTTCTGGATCATAAAACTGCAACTCTTCTTTGTCAGCATGTTTATCAGGCAAAGCTGGCTTCTTTTGCGGTTTACTTGGATCCCACAGTCGACTTCTGTCCACTCCACGCGGTCTACTCTCTGGTTTATGTCTGCTATCTGATGGAGAGTGACTTTGTGCTTGTGGGTAATGCTTATCATAGTAGGGAGAGTAGGAACTGTGGTCACTGGGAATGTCTGTTCTTTGTGGAATTGTTCTGGGTTCACTTCCAGACTGTATACCTGATGGAAGGCGCGGTAAACCACCACCTCTCGGGTGATGTTCAGTACTGTCCTCTTCAGATTTGTATTCTTTTTGGTTCCTTCTGATCTCCTTTTCTCCATGACCACGTTTTGATCTTGCATCCCTACGTCTTGATCGCACATCTCTTTCCAAGTCTGAATTGTCATCATCAGAACCATGTTTTCTGTCAACAACATCTTCACTGAATTTTACATGTGGGTGATGTTTGGGTTTTCTTGACTCGCTCCTTGACTGATCTTTATTTCTTACAGAGGTAGCTGCTTGGTCTTGATAACTCTCATCCTCTTCATAACGTCGTCTTGGATGTCTACTTGACTTTTTGTACGACCTCTCCTTATCCGACTCTACACTTGACACAGAATCGCGCAATGAACTAGCATCTCCATGAACTTTCTTCATATGCAACTTATCAAGCTGAGAACTAACATCTTTGACATCATCATGTGGATCTATTTCTGGTGCTACAGCACCCTCTCATGACGTGCTTCACTACCCGAAGAACTCCCGCTGTTAAAACGCTGACGAGATCTGTGATTGGAGTAGCGTTTACTTTCTCTTCCCGATTCTTGTTTCTGTTTCACATCCCGCAAGTGGTCACTTTTGACGTCACTTTTGACAGTAATCATAAGATCCTTCTTATTAAGACTAACTGCAACTTTTCTGGATGTTGGTTCATCATCTTCTACATGTACATCCCCTTCATCATGCTCCTGTACACCTTCTTCATCCTCTCTCTTCTGACTTTTACCATGTCTGTCGTCTCTGACACTGTTTGCTTTCTCCGACTGTTTTCCTGCTCTCCTTGGATTGACATATAATGCTCTCTCAGGACGCTTACCGGGAGTAAATGTTTCTCTTGTATCGTGTCGCTTTGATGTAGTCTTCCTTTCTGCAACTTTTCCTACTGGTTGGCTTCTTTCAGAGACACCTCTATCCCCTCTTTGCATCTTCTCGCTACTTAATGTTTTACTATCTTTTACAGGCAAACTTCTTTCCTCAATCTCTATTACATTATCACCCTTTTGTCCCTTCCTTTCACCTCCCCCCCTTCGTCCTCCTTCTCCTCTATATCTCCCTCCACCTGCAATTCCTTGCTTTTCATCTCTAGATGTTTTATGATGATCTGCCAGCTGGTTTCTTCCATCATTTCTCCCTCCTTGCCGATGGGCATCATCATTCCTCCCTCCTTGCCGATGGGCATCATCATTCCTCCCTCCTTGCCGATGGGCATCATCATTCCTCCCTCCTTGCCGATGGCCACGATCATTCCTCCCTCCTTGCTGATGGGCATCATCATTCCTCCCTCCTTGCCCATGGGCAGCTACTTGAGCATGTTGGACAGGTGGCATATCTTTGCCAGATATATCCTCCTCTTCCTTTCTGTGATCCTTATTATCTTGTGACATGTGACCATCCACTGGAAGGATAGCATCGCTTTCCTTGACTACTCCATGATAAAACTTTGGCTCTGCTGGTGGTTCTTCATTCATTAACTCTTTCACCCAATCCCATTCTGCTGCATTCTCATCCGGCCCAGGCATGTTTGGACTCGCTATCACTTCTTTCTGTTGGTGCACCTGTCCACTTGATTTGCTTCCCGAATCCCGATTTGCTTCCCGAACATGAGCCTTCATTCCCGAATCAGCTTTGGAAACCTCTTGTGACTTGTCTCCTTCTTCTCCCTGTCTTCTTCCTGATTGCGTCTGTTTTCTTTGTGGTTTCGGAGAATACTCTGGACTTAATTCCGTCAAATTATCATCACCTCTAAGAGGTGCTTTGCCTTTGGAGATACTGATACTCTTTTCATCGACTACTGTCTTTTCATGCGTTTCTTGTGGTTCTTTTGTGCCACTGACAACACTCTGATTTCCCTTCCACGTTTTGATGAGTTCAACAGTTGTTGGGCTGATTTGTGGTGGTTCAGTAACATCACCTCCTATCTTAATCTTCAGTTGTTCTTTATCTTTCCTTGACATATTACCATGCATCTTACTCTTGATATCTGTTTGTCTTGCCTCTGCAGCAGTTTCTTTTGCCGTTCTTCTTGACTCAGCAGATGGTTTTGCTACACTTTCCTTCTCCAAATCGTCATTGTGTTTCTGTCTCTTCTCTCCTGGTCTCTGCTGAGCTGGCCTGCCTCTGGCACTCCTATTAGCACCTGATACCACATCTACACCATGTTTAGGGTCAGGTGGCTTTGAATCAGCTTGTGTGCTTTGTTTACTGGTATTATCAGACACATTCGATCTTTCCACAACTAGTGACATTAGTGCAGGTAGTTTTGCTGATTGTTGTCCAGGGGATGTTTCTGTGCTGGTTGTTGCATCAAATGATGGTTTCACTGACTTTGGAGGCGATGTTTCTGTACTGGATGATTGTCTTACTGATTTTGGAGGTGAAACCTCTGTGCTAGAAGATTTTACCAATTTTTGGGGTAATCTTTCTGTACCAGATGTACTTGAAGGTTTTACTGACTTTGGGGGTGATGTTTCTGTACCAGACGAACTTGACGGTTTGACCGCCTTTGGGGGTAATCTTTCTGTCCCAGACGAACTTGATGGTTTAGCCGCCTTTGGGGGTAATCTTTCTGTACCAGACGAACTTGATAGTTTGACCGACTTTGGGGGTAATCTTCCTGTACCCGACGTACTTGACGGTTTGACCGACTTTGGGGGTGATGTTTCTATACCAGCTCTAGATGTACTTGAAGCTTTGACTGACTTCGGGGTGAAATTTCTGTACCAGATGGCGCTTTGACTGGCTTTGGTGGTATTTCTGTACCGAATGTACTTAAAGATTTGACTGATTTGGGAGGCGATATTTCTGTTCCAGATGAACTTTCTTCTGAGTGGTCTGAAGACGGTGTAGTCCGTCTGCTGAGTCTTGACATGCCAGGTCTGTAGATCGCCATGTCCGGTCGCTTCCTCTCTTTTCGTTGTCCAGAAGACATCTGGTCTGCTGTTTTTCTTCTGTCTGCCCCATCATCTGTAATTAAATTATTACACAAAAATAATGATAATGTACAAAAGCTTTTGTCATAATGAATTCAAAACTCTTGATTAGTCTAACCATTTTGCAGTCTTTAAAATTGATATCATTTTGCATATTTGACATTGTCACCTCTGGCAACACTATCTCGCCACTGGTCAGTGACCAATTGCCGACAGATCATCAGACGGCCTGAAGATGCACCTAGGATAAGGTGCGATATTGTAGCCTCTCAAAAATGTGAGTCCAGTTGATCAGTTTCATAATTCCAATTTGTTCTTTAAAATGTAAGCTGGAATTTAAAAATCGCAATGTTTACAAAGAAGAGCCCTCTGATGATGAGCTTCCTATAGCCTACAGCAAGCCCGGCTTATACATTTTGCATAGATCTGGACCATGGACCAAATCTAGGTAAACAAACAAACAAACAAACAAACAAACAATTTTTTTTTTACGAACCTGGGCTCCAGCCCTACCCTGCAATTTGGCGGATATACATGTAGAGTAGAAGGGTCAAAACCACTAAAAATGAGCAATTCGGCGAAAATCCTGTCGCAACCATTCAACTTAATATATTGTACCAATGTGGATCGTAATATAAAGAAATGATCATGGAATATCTTTAACACATAACAGGCTATACTATCTGAAAATTTGATCATTCAAATCGTATTATTTTGGAAGTAGCGATGTTTCGAAGTTGGCTGAGCGGTCAAACCCCTATGTCGCAAATCACGAACTTCACATATTTGTGTAATGTGCTTAAAAGGAACGCAATGAATATGCCTTGAAATAGTATTAAAATGTAATTTATAGTGTATTCCTACAAAGAAAAAAAGGAAACAACCATCCCTAAATTGTAAAAGATGATTTATTTACAATTGAAATATGTCGCAGTGTAACCTACGTTACATTGACATGTTATCTAAACCTTATTATCAATTTAGGTATCATGTTTTGCCTTTATAATGTCAAATTAATAGCGTGGAAATTAAATTTATGACTGAAAACATAATGTGGGTATCCGTTTTAGAGAAAAGTAAGACAAAGTACCATAATCTATGACCGTATGGTTAAGGAAAGTAACCTACGTTACCATTTATCTGAAAATCAAACGGTAGAATATACACCTGGTAGGTAGTACACATTAGCACGTGATACCCTGATAAAAGTGAAATAATTTTGTTGCACTGCTATCATTAACAGAACATGTGGAAATTTTAGAAGTTTAAATGAAACATCCGTTACTGAAACATACGTTACCAGTATTTGTACGACCATGATCAAATATAAGAAAATCACATCAGACCCCACCTGCATGTCATATTTAGTTCGTCTAGCCCCCTACATACGGCTAGCAATGTATAACATTTTTATTTTTTTGAGTTCTATGAGTATGTAAACGATTTGTAACATACGTTACCATTCTTAACAGTGACACAATACAATATGAGGAACCATTACAGAAATTATTTGGTGGTATAATGTCAAACACATTAAACAAGATACTTTTTGATCCAATACTTGCATAAGATTCTCTAAAGTACCAGATAATAGTCTAAATTATGTAAGATGGATATAGATTACTTATTCCACATCTCCTGTATTCAAATTCACACTCACTCCAGGATGCCAATGGTAAGGGTGAAATAAGTCTTTTGGGTTGAAAGAAGCAAGTTCAAACATCCATTTCAAATAGTGAAAACCGATCATTAGTAATGCGCTTCCCTCCCTGACAAAAACACTGCTGAATTTAACGAACCAATTGTAACGTATGTTACAGCAGCAAATTTCGCTAGTTTACTTGTAAATGTCATATAGGATACCAATGGTAAGGGTGAAATAAGTCTTTTGGGTTGAAAGAAGCACTGTTCAAACATCCATTTCAAATAGTGAAAACCGATCATTAGTAATGCGCTTCCCTCACTGACAAAAACACTGCTGAGTCTTACAAAACATAGTAATGTATATACGTTACAGCAGTAAATTTCGCTAGGTTACTTGTAAGTGCCATAAATAAAAAAGTTCACAATATTACGCGCTCATATTTGTCTGGGTCAGAATTCGAAGTGTTATCTCTGATTTTATATGTGTAAACATGACTAGAATAACATTTTATTTTTCTGATTTTTGGAAGTCCGAATTGCTCGTTTTTAGTGGTTTTGACCCAGAAGTTCACTAGGTAGGCCCTACTCTTGTGTGAAGAAGTTAACTACTTCACTATGATAAAACAATGCTTCTCAAAAACCTAAAAAGCACATAAAGCTGCAGGACCAGATGGCTACCAGCAAGAAACTGCTGCTGAATAAAATAGGAATCAGAGGCAAAAGCCCCAGGCGTAGCCAAAAGGGGGGCTGGTGCCCCTGGTCCCAACAGTCCATTGTGTACATCGTCATAACCAGTCGGTACATTTCGCCACATGCCAGTAAAAATATTATCCGATTTATGGTCTGGAGTGTAATAAAAATTTACCTCATAGCTCATTAAAAACTCTGAATATTCACAAATTTATTTTAAAATTCTCACTGTCTGCCATTTTTTATTAAAATGGACCAAATTCTTGACTAATTCAGTAAAATTGTGCAATTTTGGCATCTGAGTGTTGGGCTCAAGTGCTAAAATTGCAGCTGAGTGGTGGGTTCCAAAACTGTCCACCACCCAGTGCTCAAAGATTGACTTTCATCAAAAATATTCAGCCAACATTTAATGCATCAATTAAAAAACAAAACAGCATGTAGTCTCATGATACACCCATCAAATGTGTGTCATCGGCCCTCAGACACACGCATACAGGCATAGAGTTCTGCACTAGCATGTTTTGTTGACAGAACTAATACAACTCATAATACAAAGGATATCAGTTGGCAATCTTAATGGTATGCAATCAAGTTTACAACACTGTCAGTCTTACAATGAGCAGAAAGTCACTTAGTAACGCCATTCAAGTACCAATATTGATTACCTCAAGTGGCCTGCTGCAATGACCAGAAATGACCTGTGTGATTTTCATGTTATTTTGTAATAAGAAAACCATGTTTTCCTTGATTTTGGTATGATATTGAGCAAATAGAATTTAATGCCTTGTCAATTTGGAGTTATTAAGGGGGTACTACACCCCTGGCCAATTTTGTGCCTATTTTTACATTTTTCTCAAAAATTATAGCACATTGGTGACAAGTAAGATATGTATATTATAGGGGCAAGGACTACAAGTACTTAACTAAAAACTCAGCAACTCAAGGCAAGTAGTTATTGATTTATTGATCAAATATAGGTTTTTCCTCATTTTGGACTGTGCTGTGCTGAAATAAAATTTCCAGTGTAATATTTGTAGTCCTTGCCCCTATAATATACATATCTTACTTGTCACCAATGTGCTATAATTTTAAAGAAAAATGCAAAAGTAGGCACAAAAATTGGCCAGGGGTGTAGTACCCTTAAGGGCAACTAAAACTAAAATTAGGTAAGTTTTATCTTTATGGAATCTGTATTGCCTGAATACAAATTTTCAGGGTGTGGGATATTTACTTTTGAAATTACGCCACCTTAAAAATCAAAGTAGACCTCGCGACCCGTTATTTTCGCGTGCCCCCCCTAAATTTAAAATTGCTGTAGCGCGGAAACGAAAGGGAGTTACGACCTCAATTTTCAGGTTTTTCATTTCTCAATAATATCTACCAGTACACAAAATAAGAAAAAAATCCATGAGTATGGGTTAACTTTCATGTTGAGTTGGCATGGAATGACTCTATCATAATACTAATCATGGTGTGTCCGTCCGTCCGTCCCTCTGTCCGCTGGCTATTGCGTTCGCGCGAGTTCGCGTGCTTTCATGCGGTGTGCTATCGCTGAGTATCAATGGGCGCGAGTACAGTGCGCGCATCGGAAAGCATTACAGTGTGACTAACAGCTGCATCTCATCGGACCAATAGGCCTATTTCTCCCGATTGATTTCATTACTTTAGTAACGGCCTATATAGCAGGACAGGGCTTGGAAGAAGCGAATGATGGGCTTCCAGATTATGGGTAGGCCTACCTACATGTAACTACCGAAGTAGGCCTAAGCATCACAGCTACAAAACAAAGAGAGTTGTTGTGTCAAGTTTGGTCTTGATCATTGAGATACGCATTTCATAGTAGTTTAAAAGGTCAGGGCAGGTATATGGGTAACGGGTGTTGGGTAATTAGAAATAGGCCTATCACGAGAACAGCTCGACCCGAGAACCGCGAAATCTAGTTTAATATACTATCGGATCGTTGAAACAAAAAAAACCTCATCACGAATTCACTCACCTTGCGATCCTACACCACCAGTTGAATTAAACTCAAAACTTCCTGAAAAAAGCAGTGTTATTCCTCAAAACAACATGTAACTTCATTAACATAAAATTGAAATCCTAGTATGACGGGTCCATTATCGAAAATTTTGTTTGATAATCAGCAAAAGTAATTTTCTCACATTATCTAGCAAGCAGAGCGCACATGGCAAAATGGCGGGTCTAATGTTGGTTTCATACTTTCATGCCGCTTGCCGCTGATCGGCATGACGCATGAGCAGTGCAACTACAATGTAAACGGACATAAACTAGGCTTACGATTGGCTGTTACGTCATATCGCTTGCCGCAACGGCAAGCAGCATGCAAGTATGACGACAGGGGCATAAGAACTCCATCACGCATGCGTATAAAATTAGTCTCAGACCAGACCTTATGTGGCTATCACATGTTTGTTAGGATCGACGAGCATCAGACCGACACAATCTGGCTGTGTAGGAGACTATCATAAAATACTAGTACGAGGAACCCATACCGTACTTCTCTGCTAGTACGGTATGGGAGGATCTGTATGCAGAAAGCTAACACAACGTAATTTCAATTAAAGCAATTATTACGAAAACATACAAGGCACCAGAAGCTTAAATATCTGCATGTTTGTCATAATATTAATTACACGGGTTGTTGTACTTCTTACCTAAATGTTCATGTTTGAAATTGTAATTAATACTCCATTATGAATCCAGAAAAAAATAAGTTTTCCAGAGCACACAATTCCAATGCAACTTCAACTTTTAGTGCCGTAAATATGAAATATCACATGATCAGGTGTCACGTGGTACATTCAGCTCTGTGGCAAAGCGATGACGTCACTATGTTTTTGCTCGAGAACTCTAGCCAAGAATTTGCTCACCGATAGCTTCACATTCTAGGCGAGAGACCTTTGCATTCAAAATCTAGTCAGATTCGCTGAAGCATGACACCGTGTAAAGCAACAGAAGGTCAGAAGTAAACACAGCCGATCACGACAGGCGATTGCATCAAAAATGTTGCTAAAATTACACTTCAGCAAAATTTTAGACTGTCCAAAATACGCAAGTCTTGCTCAAAAGATACAGTTGACTCATCGAAATAACTTTCATTCAAATTTCAACATTAACAGAATAAATAACCTCCGGTGTAAAAAATTGCTGTTGTCCGACCGAAAAACCATAGTAAAGTACTCTAGCATCGATTGCGTATCTATCGTGTGCAAATTCGAAGCTAGAGTTCTCGACTATGTTTAGGCTGTTTTATGACTTTGATTTTTAGTGCCGTAAGCTTGCACGTACCGAATTTTTTAGATGCGTTTTTCATCTTTTTTGGTGATTGTACATACAATGCAGCATATGGTTCTTTTCTTAAGGAACGCAGGATTAGTTTGATGAACAATTTAGAGTGAGTATATGTGCAACTTACTGACAATTGACGCACTAAAACTGAGATGCCTCTTCTGTGCAAACTTAAAATAGGGCAGCATCAATAACGAAAATGTCATACCGATAAATGACACGTCTGTTTTGCCCAGTTTTTTTAAGTTTGCCTTGCGAACTAATAAAATACATCGTAACGTCCACGGCCACGTTGGATTGAACCATTTGGAGTACGGAAGAAATATTAATTAACAGGACTGAAGCAATGTGGCCATTTCTATGTTTGTACCTGGCAAGTACCGGGCATTTTTCGACACAGAGACTTCTACAAATTCGTCCAAGGTAAGCAAAGGGTTGGCGATCGCATTTTTAAAATTATTATGACTAATTTTGTGTTTCGGAGTTGACATGGTTGAGGTCCACTAAACTAAAGTACATTTAGGCCATTTCGGGGGCTGTATTTTGTATACATGTCACGCATTTGTCACGTTTTGAACAGAGTAAAAAACGACCATTATTTCACAGTAACAAGATAGACGTCCGCCCCACTCGTCATAACAACAGCCTAGCATATCTCAGACCAAGAGCAAAGAAAAACTGCTACAGAGACTTGTACTTCCCAAGAACAATTCAAGAGTGGAATGTACTGCCTGAACATATAGTTAACATACATGGATCGAATCCATGGGTTCCTACAGTCACCCATGGAAAACAGTGTACTGAATAGCTGTACACCATGTCCATATTGGCCAAGGGATGGTTTGTTTACATGGCAATAATTCCTTCAGAATAGGCAATACAGATTTCAAACATATAAAACTTACCTTATATCAGTTTTAGTTGCCCCTAATAACTCCAAATTGACATGACAATTAATTCTATTTGCACAATTTCATACCAAAATCAAGGAAAACATGGTTTTGTTATTGCAAAATAACATATGAAAATGAGAAAGGTTATATCTGGTCATGGTCATTTGCAGTAGGCCACTTCAGGTAATCAATATTGGTCCTTGAATTGCGTACCTGAGTGACTTTTTGCTCATTGTAAAAGTGATAGTGTTGTAAACTTGATTGCATAACATTAAGATTGCCAACTGACATCCTTTGTATTTGAGTTGTCTGATGATGGTATTAGAACTGTCATGGATGTAAACATTACACAAAATGTCAACAAAACATGCTACTGCAGAACTCTATGCCTGTATGTGTGTGTCTGAGGGCCGATCTGAGGGCTGATGACACACATTCGATGGGTGTATAGTTAAGGAAACCAGACAACTCGCCCCAAATACAACTGGCCCCAACGCTGGACAACTGGCCCCGCGGACAACTCGCCCCAACGGACAACTCGCCCCATAGTAGTAACACACTGGCCCCACATACAAACTTCAGATAAGTGTACGTAGAGAATATCTTCTCTAGCATACGTAAGAAGGTTTTATCACTCGGCTAGGGATAGAACAATGGTATATCAACAACTACATGAACATCGTTAGTGGCAAAATGTTGTGATAATTATTGCTTGAAATTTCGGTCAATATTTGACAACTTATACTTTGGCACGAACGGCAAGTCGCACATCGGCATTCAGTAACATCACTATCAGTAGAATACACACACTCATCAACTCGAATAGTAATTAATAAGTAGTCAATAGAAAACAACATACCAATTAATATTCTTGGGTATGGCAAGTCCAAAAGGTGCAAAATTAAGCAAAATTGACACCAGAATTTCGATCATCCGTGCGATCACCGTACAGCGAAACCTGTCGAATTCCACTACCATGACACTGGCCAAACTTCGATCGCGACGTTCTTTGCATGTTGTAATTATTTTCGTTTTATAGCGCATAACATTGAATGGAGGACGTAGAGGAGGGCCAAGGAGTTCTACCCGATAATATAATTATGTAATGCCGAGATATACCGTAAAGAATCCACCGTAAAATAGCCTACTCAAAGTATAAATATGGCAAAACAAAACATTATATAAAAAAATAATAAAACAACAAAAACAAACAACGCTTGCGAGTTTTGTGTATTTTTTTACCGACTCAGTTTGAGATGTTCAAAACTTGCAGTCCTATAAGCTCCTATAAACATATTAAATCAGAGAAGATCTTCTTTGACATAACGAAACTATTGAAAGGACTGAAAAATATTTGGCAAATTTTTCAAAGATAAACGAGCACAACTAGCAAAACAAACGCCAGCAGCAGCTTTGAGATATTTTATGGGTTCCGTGCTGTGCATTGACTTCGCCCCCCTTTTTGCACCGCGTGTTAGCGGCGGATTATTGCTGCCACTTACACAAAAACGCCGGGTGTGTTATGTGTTCAATCAATGGTACTGTGACTAAGCACGCGGACCTCGGCGAAAGTGCCAGAACACACCGACGGCGTACCTTGCTTGACAAGTCCCCGGGCCCGCGGCCGCGTGCTTTACACACTGATGTAGGCCACGATCGATTGCTTGACAAGTTCCCGGGTCAAGTAGTTTGCTCTCAATTTGATTAAGACCCGAGAATCTACGGGCCGTGTTTTTGTTTGCGACTGAGGCGTGTCGGAGACAGTGTCTTGAAGAAGAAAAAATGCAATGATTTTGTTTGCAAAACTGGTTTTAAAGCCTAGTATTAATACGATTTCGGTCTAAATTAATTTTGTTTGCCAAATATTATTATAGTAACAACTGTCAGGAAAGTTTTCTGGTCATTCTAGACTGTGGTGTTCTATAATATAAACAAAGATATAAAATTATCAATTATAGGGCCTATATCTTTAATTTAAATATTATTATTATTTTAATTATATAATTTAATATTTTCTATATATCAGATACATTTTTTTAAATGTACATATGAGTACATAATGTATTTTTATGATTTTGATAATTGTGATTGACAGTTAGGCCTATCATGATTCATTTTGTTTTTACAACTTGATCATGATTGATTTAAACACCACGGCAACTTAACTCCCAAGGGGACATGCGTCGCTGGCTATCTCTATATAAATGAGCTATGACCAGCTACCCGAGGCCATAGGTCCCTAACCTTCCCATTTTTAAATCTTGGTACTTTTGTAGGTACAAGGTAGCCCTTTTTCCTCTAACCTGTTTAACATATTTTATAGCGTGCATGTCAAGTCATTTTCATCTTATGGTTGATGACGTTTTTCAGAGAAAATAACTTTTCTCCCACAAGCTCCCACACCCGCAGGCCGCACAGACCTTCCTCGCATGCACTGTTAGTTCTACCATATTGGATATTCTTAAACACGTTTAAGAAAACCAACAACAACACACACACACAAAGATTAAATGTTTCCTATTTTCTCTACAAGTGTCAAACTTCAAACGGGGTTTTCTACGATTTGTGATGATAATGGTCTTCCGTATAGGCTACATTTGCTCTTAGTTTTTCCCAAGTTTCTTACGTGAAACTTACTCTAAATGAATACTCAGGGATTTTTATTTCAAGGGTGACGCACCCTTCTCGTTCTCCTTGTGAGCCATCGGTTTACACCTTGACGTCCTGCCATCCCCCTCTCTCCCACCTATTTTATCTGGGTATTGGATAAATGTAGATAGTGAACACCTAGTAGACGGTGAACAGGAAAAATATGAGTTATATGCGGGGTTATTATGAAGTTTAAAATGAAATCATAGGCCTATGGCTTCCAAATCTGGGGATTTGATATACCAAGATAGGGAAGATCTATAGTTATATGACGTTTAAAATGAAATCATGCATATAAAGGTGAACAACCTAAATCTTCCAAATCTGGGTGTTTGATTATAGGGAAGGCATATACATGATATAACTTGCGCGCGAGAACAGGGAAAAATAACGTTTCAAATTATATCAAAACCTACCAATAAACACATTATTGCACATTAATTGGATTCTTTTTACCCATGGTAGTCCCATTTTCTTAAAAACATAATGAATTTGGCCGAGTCCAATGTAAGCTTGGACATGTTTAAACATTAAATATCGCCACTTTTTACATTTTTTTAAAAAAAAAAAATAAAGAAGAAAAGCTTGTTCTGAGAGAATAAATAAATTGAATATCTTTCGTGTGAAATGGGAAGGTGTAAGAAACGTAAAAACAAAGTATAAATACAATTATTATTGTCTTTTTCGTGTACCCACGGATAAACAAAGTTTTAACAGATTTAAAAATATGCCACAATATATTGTATTAGGGCCTACTATATACTATATTATGTTGTAAGAGAATTAAATGAGAAAGAGTTTCCATTTGAATTATAGCGGAAAGAAAAACACAATTCGGATTTATACGCAGCAAAAGTAACATTTTCCGTTTCCGCGCTCAATTCTTCGAGTAGGCTATGTGTGTTCAATAATGTGTGGGTGGGGCGTGGGTGTTTCTTTCTGTTTTCGTGATTGCTGTAAAACTACAATGATGATGTACTTAGCTGGCACCTAAGTACCCAAGAAAACAAGACAGTCCGACAGATTTCAGCATAGAAATTATCGTCAATTTGGAAGCCTATGGTGTCTTGCAGTGCAGCAGCAAGCGCTTGAACGTATATAGGCCTAGTCCTATAGACATTATTATATCATCATGCATGGTACTGTATAAGCTTGTATACTTTTAATGTAGGAATGGGATTTTGACGCAGTAGGCATTATAAACCTTTAACAACTACATCTCTCCATATCCTCGCCCCTACCGACCTACACACCCATAAAACGCACACCTAGTACCTTCATGAGCAGTATTGAACACACATAGGCCTACTCGAAGAATTGAGCGCGGAAATGGAAAATGTTACTTTTGCGCCCGGCTTTTGCGCGCATAACTGAATTTGTTTTCTTTTCTTTTCCTGCAGTGCAGTAGAGACATTATTATATCATCATGCATGGTACTGTATACTTTTAATGTGGGAATGAGATTTTAATGTAGGAATGGGATTTTGACGCAGTAGGCATACTAAACCGCTAACATGGAATCAAAGAGTGTACAGGAGTACAGGACTATCTCTTACTGCAGCCTATCGTCTTGCACAATACCGAAATAGCTGGAATGATCATCAAAAGTCATGACTCATAGGACGACGACGACGTAATTCTACAGTCTCATTGACTTCTGTTTTGTTTATTTGTTCTCTCTGCATCCACTCCGGACACACACCCTTCCCCACACCCTATAGGCCTACATATCACACACCCTCATGACTCACGCATACTCAACAGAAGAATTGAGCGAGGAAATGGAAAATTTTACTTTTGCGCACATAAATCCGAATTTGTGTTTTCTTTCTCCAATAATTCAAATGGAAAATCTCAGTTTTATTATTATTAGGTTTCTTTCTTTCATTTACCATGTTGATGATTATACATTTCTGCATGTTGTACATGCATTATTTCTTTCAAACCTAGCTATATATTATATTAATCATACTTATTTATTAAAAAGGGTGCAATCTGACTATATTCTGATTTGTAAAGAATTGACAGTTATTTGATCATGTCGATAGATTATGCTAAATGCAGCAGTGCGCTTCAATTCGCCGGTGTTCCTTTGTTAAAAGGGAATTCCTAGTTGGAGACAGTCAAAGAGCTTTAAAATCTCCGATAAATTAATTCATTGTTGAATAATAGCATTTTCATCAACCCAACATAACATTATGTAGGCCTATATTTGATAATGACTATTACCAGTAACACCAGGAGGGGGCCTTTACATACGATATGCTTAATAAATAAAATTTAAATAATAAATAAACTCGGCTTCCAAATCTAGGTATATCAAACACCCAGATTTGGAAGTGGTTCTTTGTTACCAAAAATAAATAGATGTTTGAATTGGTGAATTGGCGATCTGATACATAAAAAATAAAAAATTATATAATTAAAACAATTAAAGATATATAATTAATTTAGATTTATATCTGTGATTATTATAGAACACCACAGTTTAAAATGACCAGAAATCTTTCCTGACAGTTGTTACTATAATAATATTGGGCAAAGAATAGCCAAATTAAAATTAGACCGAAATCGTTAATCGCTAGGCTTTAACCAGTTTTGCAAACAAAATCATTTCATTTTTCTTCTTCAAGTTCAAGGCACTGCCTCCCGATACGCCTCCGTCGCAAACACAAAACGCGACTCGTAATTCTCGGGGTCTTAATCAAATTGAGAGCAGACTACTTGACCCGGGTACTTGTCAAGCAATCGATTGTAGCCTACGTCAGTGTGTAAAGCACGCGGCCGCGGGCCCGGGGACTTGTCAAGCAAGCTACGCCGTCGGTGTGTTCTGGCACTTCGCCGAGTTCAGCGTGCTTAATCACGGTACCATTGATTGAACATGATCACACCCGGCGTTTTCGTGTAAGTGACAGCAAATAATCCGCCGCTAACACGCGGTGCAAAAAAAACAACAAAAAAACAGGGGGGGGGTGAAAGTCAGTGCATAGACGGAACCCACAAAATATCTCAAATCTGCTGCTGGTGTTTGTTTTGCTCATTTGTCTTTGAAAAATTTGCCAAATATTTTTTCAGTCCTTTTAATAGTTTCATTTTGTCAAAGAAGATCTCTGATTTAATAATGTTTATAGGACTGCAAGTTTTAAACATCTCAAAGTGTGATCTCCAACTTATTTTGAGGCTTTTTTTTATACCTAACTGAGTCGGTAAAATAAAAATGCACAAAACTCGCAAGCGTTTTGTTGTTGTTGTTTATTATTATTATTATTATTTTTATAATGTTTTGTTTTGCCATATTATATACTTTGAGTAGGCCATTTTATGGTGGATTCTTTACGGTGTATCTCGGCAAGGCATAATTATAATTATAACATGCAAAGAACGACGCGATCGACGGCAGTTTGACCAGTGTTATGGTAGTGGAATTCGACAGGTTTCGCTGTATACGGTGATCGTCCGGGTGATCGAAATCCTGGCGTCAATTCTGCTCAATTTTACAACTTTTAGACTTGACATACCCAAGAATATTAATTGGTATGCTGTTTCTATTTATACTTAAGTATTATGAAACAATTAATTTCTACTGAGTGCGTGTATTCTACTGATGTTTCTGAATACCGATTGACATTTATTTATGTGCGAATTTCCGTTCGTGCGCTTTAGTGTACTAATAAGTTGTCACATTTGACCAACATTTTCAGCAATAATCATCACAAAATATTGCCAATTGACGTTCATATAGTTGTTGATATACCATTGTTCTATCCTTGTAGCAGTGTGATAAAACCTTCTTACGTATGCTAGGGAAGATATTCTCTGCGTACTTATCATTGGGGTGAGTTGTACGTGGGGCCAGTTTGTATACGTGGGGCGAGTTGTCCGTTGGGGCGAGTTGTCCGTTGGGGCGAGTTGTATTTGGGGCGAGTCGTCTGGCATTCATAGTTAACATACCAATCACCTCAACATTCATTCAAGACCGAAGTTACAGATCACCTAAGAAGAAAGCAACTACAACAAGCATAAGCAACCTACGCGCCCTCACATCCCTTCGCGCTTGACTTCATGTATGGAAGCGTTGCGGAGTATTCTTCAAAGTCAAATTCAAAAATAAGCCACACATCATAGCATGACACTTGACAGGGTTGCAAAATTCGGAAGCATGCCATGGAAGACCTAAAAAGTCAAGAGTAAGCATTTTCGCCACAAAAATGAAAATATGCCGACAACCATCCTCGCCATACAGCTGTATTTATCAGAAAATTAAGTTTATAATTACATTACCTCTAAGACGTGATCGTCCTGTATTTTTTGACATGTTTCCACTTATATTTTCAAGTTCCTTTTGAGTTATTCGAACAATGTCAACAGTTCTAGACGCCATTTTCTCGTAACCGCTCGCAAAAATTCCCACGAGAGGTTCCATTTTTTCTATAGGTTTACTAGAAGTGGTTTAAACCAATAACGTACAGTGTATCATGTGTATGTCACCAAATTTCTTTTGCAATGTATATCCGGGAGTATAAAGTATTCATTTACTTCAATAAAAACAAAATAGGACGTGTTTTATTATATCTGTCCTATTATTACTGCTTCTGGTACAGAAATTATTACAAATACACCCCTCTTATTGGGCGATACCACTTTTCTCATAACAGGCTTTTCGTAAAATACGTAACGCCAAAATCGCAGGATATTGGCTAATCAGGCCTACAAATGCTACATATTTTGTGGATACATGGAACCAGCTGAAAGTGGCAATGCCCGTATACAATAACATTGTGAAATTTACATGTTCAATAGCTTTGAATCAAGGTAGGCTCAATCCAGAATCTCAATCTCTGGGCTCAATCAAAGGAATTGGGAACAAGAAGGTAGCATTGGTTTGTCTGTTTGTTTGTTTTTTACAGTCACTCCGTGCGGAGATACGCGTGTGATGGGACGCGTGTGATGGGACTCACTGTAAAGTGCTCGGAATGGGTTGATGTAGAATCTAGTGTGCCGCAAGGCACGGTCACTGGACCTCTAGATTTCCTACTTTTTATAAACGACCTTCCGGAGGGCATTGAAAGCCATGTTCGCCTTTTCGCGGATGATTGCATATTGTATACCAAAATTGCTGGGCCAGAGGACGCTAGCAGACTACAAAGGGACTTGGATACATTGACAAACTGGCAGAATACATGGCAAATGGATTTTAACGCTCAAAAATGTTTTGTTATGCGTTTCACACACGCCAGATCACCTCATATATTCTCTTACACACTAAACAATACAATACTTCATGAAACATCATCACATACGTACTTAGGGGTAGACATCAGCAACAATTTAACTTGAAACTCACACGTAGATAGAATTTCAGCAAAAGCAAACAGATCTCTCGGGTTTTTAAGAAGGAACCTTTACTCGTGCCCAAAGCACATCAAGGACATGAGTTATAAAGTGCTTGTGCGCCCGATGGTAGAATACTGTTCGCCAGTATGGGATCCCCATACCCAAACCCAAATAAAACAAGTCGAAGCAATCCAAAATCGTGCTGCACGATTTGTAACAGGTAATTACAAAAGGAGGTCAAGCGTAACAGCGATGAAAACAGAACTCGAATGGGAGAATCTCAGCGACAGGAAGAAAACAACAAGATTAACCATTTTTCATCAGGCAATCGCGGGTCACCTCGCAATCCCAGTGCAAAAGGCCCTGCGTCCGGTCAAACGGAGTCTACCCATATCAAAAAAATAAGGTAGCGGGTGCCTACCCGGTGCTGATCCGCAAGGTATCCGATACCTTGTGGATGTCATTTTTAAAGACATCCAATGGCACCCGCTAGCGGATTAGTTTTCGGATGCCTCAAAGTCAGAGTTGGGAGCTACCGGGTAGGTATCCGGTGCCTTAACAAGTTATCCAAAAAGGCACCCGCTAACTTAGTCAATAAAAAGGGAGGCATCCGAAAGGGCACCCGCTAACTTAGTCAAGAAAAAGGAGGCATCCGAAAGGTATCCACTAACTTAGTCAATAAAAGGAGGCATCCAAAAGGTATCCACTAACTTAGTCAATAAAAGGAGGCATCCAAAAGGTATCCACTAAGGTCACATGATCACCAACTGCCATTTCAAATTTGCTGTTGGATTCATGCAACAAGCTGTTCTCTTGATGGTGGTGTTTTGGTCTCTTCACACAAATCATTCATTCTTTATGGAGAATTTTATACTACAGATGACTACAATGACTATATATATGCACATGTAGATGCACAGGTAAATTAAAGATTTGCAGAGTTGCATTTCAAGCAGTAAATGTTATAAGCTTATCAACTGCTTGTACATAATGTGTGCAAAGGCTGCTGAATTTTGCAGTATGCACTTGCAAGTATCCAAAATTAGTTTTCTGATAACCTTGCTTCAGTAGCCACTGCAAATTGGATTCATATCATTGGCAATTACTGATACATGTCTAAAAGGTTGGAGATCGGAGGTATAATTGTACAATGCATAAAGTATAGCATGTGGTGTACCGGGGGCACATCAAAAATTTTGGTGGGTATGCTCCCCGAATTTTGAGGTGGTGGGTCTTTGGGAGCTGACGACGTACTGGTAAAAGGGGTCTTTCGGAGCTGCGAACCGGGCTGTGAACAAGTAAAATGGGGTCTTTTGGAGCTGCGAAAAGTCAAAATCAAGGGTATTTCTTGGCTTTTTGGTTGAAAATCGCTTGAAAAAACAAGAAATATGAGGAATAAGCAATTTTTGGGTCTTTTAGAGCTGAAATTATCAAAATCAAGGGTCTTTCAGAGCTTTATTTTGGTCAAATAATAGGGGGTCTTTCGGCGCTGCGAAACCCAAAAAGGGGGGTCTTTCCGGGGGAGCATACCCATATGGTCATTTGTGTTGAGTGCCCCCCCCCCCCGGGTGGTGTACCTCTGGGCCCGGGTTGGCACTTATAGGAGTCTGAAACCTGTCAAACAAAATTGTCCAGGCCTAATTGGATTTTAGTTTTGCATTTTACTTTGTGTTATCATGTCATTATGTAGGCCTACAATTTATGCTTGGGACTCAAAATCATTTAGTGTTCAGGAATTCATTGTGTTTTACAGATTTTGTGTTAAAGTAAATTCCAATGTACCGTCGTATTACAGTAAAAACTGCACCCATGATAATAAAGCTCACATGTTCGCCGGTTTGTTGTATCCATGTTATACTCAATCAATGTATTGCCTCATTTACATGAACTTCCACAAGAATGTTGCCTAAGGGGCTGTGCAATAATTATGAGCCCTCAGCCCTGGGGAGGGTAAAATTGTGGGGGCCAAGAAATTTTTAGGCGAGCCGAAAGGGGGGACAAGCAATTTTTGCCATCCGGAGGGGGGGGAAAAGGCACCTTTTAAAGAAAACGCTCTAAAAAGGCTTAGGAAAACAGTACAGAAACGCTTAAATATGCAAATTTTCCTGCTCGCAGTGCTCGCAACATGTATCTAGACCATTTAAGGTTTGTAAATTGGGATCACAAAAATTTGGCATGCACGGGGGCAACTGAATTTTAGTGGACCGAGAGGGGGGGCGATTTTTTGGCGAGCCGTTCGGGGCTCATAATTATTGCACAGCCCCTAAATATATGCCGACCAAGTGCGGTTTGTTGAAAACCATTGATGCCAATTGAAATGTGCCAAATGACATCGGGTACTTATCCGGTGGTCTCCAAAAAGCCATCGGATAGTTATCCGGTAAGCGTACCTAACGGTTCTCAAAAGTTTTCCACAAAAGGCACCCGAAAGGCACCGGTACTTATCCCATTGCTATTCACAATACCGTGGAGGCACCCGATAGGCACCGGTACTTATCCGGTACTTACCAGATGGCTATTCACAATACCATGTAGGCACCCGATAGGCACCGATACTTATCTGGTACTTACCCGATGGCTATTCACAAGTGACCAGATACCATGGAGGCATCCACTAAAAGGTATCGGTGCTTACCCGGTATCTACCTAATTTGCATGTCATTTCAGCCGGTGCTTACCCGGTGAGTAGCGGATAGGTATCCGCAAAGTTGTGTTTTTTCGATATGGGTAAGGCACACATCACCTTCAGCAAACAACTTTATTCCAATAACCACAAACAAAGACTGTTTCAAATTCAGCTTCATACCAAGAACTTTAGTTGATTGGAACAATTTACCAAGTAACCTAACCATAATCCCGGACAAAGAAAACTTCAAAGTGGCAGTTAAAGATTATCTCAAGACACCAGCAGCAAGAAAGTAACAGCAAAGCAGAAAGCGCACCACCACATCCTGTCCGGTTGACTCCTTTGAAATAAAAGGGGTGTTGGACAGTATACCTAAAAAAGAAGAAGAAGAAGTATGCAGAGATTGACTCATTAACATTATTATCCATTATATCAATGGTCATTTATGTATGTTGTAAAATCTAATGTATCATACTTATGATTCTTATCATGCATTTAATGCATTATATTATGCATCCATTGTATCAACAAACATTTAAAATGTGCTCTGCCATCACTATAAGAGAATTAGAAATATTATTATTATACTATTTTATCATTATGTTATTATATTATTATATTATAATATTATTATATTATCATTACATTATTATATTCTTATAATATTAAAAACATTGAAAATTTTATATTTATTATCATGTATTACTATGTTATATTTTGATAGTATGTATTATTCACTGAGCGTGTTTGTAGAGAGCCAGCTTATCTGTTGTTAGGTGCTTATCATCGTAGAAGTACTTCAAAATCAATTGCCATTGCAGTGTGGTATTTCCGTGATAAACTACTACATGCACGCTCGTAATATCATTATGCATTTTAAAGTGTATTTTGGTCAATCATACATAGTAATGCTATTCTAATTTATTTATATTGATTTAATTGTTACTGCCTAAATGTATTGATATTTATTTATGCCAATGACTCTTGTTTACATTTAATTTTATTAGTTTGTTGAGCTATTAGTATCACTTGATTGATGTTGATGATTGATGAAAATAAAATATGAATGAATGAATGAATAGCTTGCTCGAGAAGTCTAGCCAAGAATTTGCTCACCGATAGCTTCACATTCTAGGCTAGAGACCACAGCAGCTGAAGGGAGTATCCCATTATGCTTTGCAGTACCATTATAGAACAGATTGTGCCATAGAAAATGTACACAAAATACCACACTTCAACTTTCAATTACTCTCTTAAATCAGGGAAGCTTAGACTTTTGTTTGAAAAAATCTCAGCCATAGAGTATTGTGAATCTATCAATAGCTCTCAATATCTAAGCGGCTCTTGTTTATATTTCGTATATATTTGCTATGGAGCAAGCAGATATACTGCAATGCATGGTGGGATACTCCTTTCAGCTGCTGTGGCTAGAGACCATTGCATTCAAAATCTAGTCGGATTCGCTGATGAAGCATGACACATGTGTAAAGCAATGGAAGTTCAGAAGTAAACATAGCCGATCAGTGCTATCACAACAGGCGATCGCATTAAAAATGTTGCTAAAATTACACTTCAGCAAAATTTTAGACTGTCCAAAATACCCCCGGGCCAAAATATAGGCAAATCTTGCTCAAAAGATCCAGTTGACTCATCGAAATAATATTCATCCAAATTTCAACATTTACTGAATAAATAACCTCCGGTGCAAAAAATTGCACCTCTGTCCGACCGAAAAACGATAGCAACACACTCCAGCATCGAATGCATAACTAAAATCGTGTGCAAATTCGAAGCTAGAGTTCTCGAGTAATAAAAAGCATGATTAGTACTAATTACTATAGCTGGCCTAGTCATTATTAGCCATAGAACTCTGAGTCTGACTATAGTAACCGTGTTTACTTTTTTCTAAAGCCAGAGAACTTTACATTGAAAAACTGGGAGTGCATGCAGGAATGATCCAGTACAAAAGTTGAAAGCACTTTAATGCTTGATTGAACATATACAAAATGTATGTCAGGATGCTAATAAAACCCTACACAATTTGTTGGTCATTTGTAAAGATGCATTAAATTTGTCGCTTTTACAGAAAACAAATTGCATGCACGATCAGCTGGATCAGTGTGCAAAATCACTGTCGTATTTGCATGCTGAGCATGAGAGTGATTCGCTGTTTTGCAAAAGTGACAGGTGTAGACCTCGGTTAACATCCACTAACAAGAATTTGTCTTTAAAAAGACAAAGTTCACGGATCAGGTGTATAGTACTCTACTTTGGTCTAACTTTCAATATTATTATACTAACCCACAGATACTAACCTACTCTGCACTGATTTAACAATAAATAAGTGATTTGAGGCATAAATGATACTTGCATCTTGACTCTGGAAAATAATTTTCAAAAAACCTCATTTTGCATAAATTAGATTTTTAAGCCACCTACAGGAAACAAACTTACATCAAAATGTCCACTGTATCAGCCCATCAGATGCTATTTCCCCGGGCTATTTCCCATTCGACATCCCATTCCTTTTTAAAGGAAATTTTATTTGGAAGCAAATCGCCTAATGTGTTTCAGGAACACTGCATGTTTAATTGGTATACATCTCAAATTATTTTGTTGACATTTCATGTACATATCCTTAAAACTTTTGAATCCATGCTTTCTTCAAATGTTTTCAGCTTTGACAGCCAGTTGCCATGGCAATTGCCATGAGCATGAAAGTTAGTCTTAAAAACACAGTGGTCAATCTGTCATCCTAACCAGCTGGACTTCACTTGGTTCACCATACTATATGCCCTCTGGCAATTCCAGCCCTGAAACTCACTCCCCTGCCCAGCTGACCTCCAGAGCACCAGGAATGTGTTGACATGCAAAAGGTCAAACATCAGCAGGTGTCGAGGTATATAAGATCAAATTATGAAATCCAATATCAGAAAATGAAACCAGTGAAACAAAATTAATTACCCTCGCTTTTCTCTAATCGAGGGTAATTTTGCTAAAGTTCTTTAAGGACCCGTCGACGAAATGAATAGTTTTCTATTATCACTAAAGTAAACACATTACACTACATGGTCTTGCTAGTTTTTGTCAGCATATGAGCTTTTATGAACACCAATTATTATTTTGTAACAGAAAATATAACATTGGATATGTTTATACACACATTGCTTCAACGGTTATTACAAGAGTCAATAAACAATCGATTAACTAACAGTGTTCAACTAACTATAGAGAATGGACTTAATTTTGTGCGCTGTAGTTATATTCTGAATTCTATTACCCCCACGACCCATTATTCAAAATCGCGCACTGTGATTTGTTGAAACGCGTCACGTGACAGACCATTAATTAGCGATAAAGTGTCAAGGGCAACGAACTTTATGTTCTTCTATCATCACAGCGCTTTGCAGAGCGCACATCACACCTGCTTATGTAGGGGAGAATGGAATGTCAGGGGTGTGTTATTGTATGTGCATACCTGCTTATAGGGAGAATGGAATGTTAGGTTGTGTTATTGGAATGTGCATACGTGCATGCGCTCCACCTTGAGGTAAACAACTTGAAATATTTGGGCAAAAAATTTGATATTTTCTCTTTAAATCACACTATTTTGTGGTAATAGAATAGAAATAAAGGGTGCAGCATTATCCTTTACACGCAAATAATGTGTCCTCGGCAGTAAAAATGTTTAAATAATGGGTTCGGCTGCGCCTCACCCATTATTTACGTTTTTACTGCCTCGGACACATTATTTTCGTGTAAAGGATCATGCATTACCCTTTATTTCTTAAGTAAATCGCCTATTGTAGGTTTCTATGCCTTATCACTAAATAAATAAAATTATAGCTAATTATACTGACCATGGTGACCTGCTTAACCAATCAGTTATGTGTATTGTCAGCATGTGATTGCTATAAACCAATTGTAAACATGTTTAATAAAAAGGCTAAAAATTCCCTACTCTGAGCAGTCTCTCTGAAGATTAAATGTGCTAAATTGTCCTTGTCATGGGGAGCAGGATTAGATAAAGGCATACCAACGAGCGAGGGTATGAGATATTAGGAATTATTTCCTAGCCTCTTTACCATAGATTTGGTATGTTACCATGTGTCTTGAATAGCTATTCAGTATCGAGGTTACGTAATGTTACTATGTCAACGGGATCACGCTACAGAGTAATGAACCACGATCGAAATGATCACCACATAAAGTATATGGCACTCGAAGGCATACCAAAGTAGCGTGATCCGGTAACCAAGAGAATTACGTAACCACTTGATGCTGAATTGTAAGGGATAAACTGTGCATATGAGATGTGGGTTCAAATGGTTTTAATGTTCACTAAACTTGCACAGTTGGTAATGACAAGGATTCAGTCTAGCATGAGTACCCCGCCATGAGTATACATAAACTCAGCTTTACACAATGAATAATTTTATAGGCACAAAATAACATGTTCATGTACCTTTACTCAGCCAAACATGGCAGAGCAGGGCCCAGATGTCCTATCCCATGGGTCCTATCTTGACAATGTTAATTTTCCCTCCGTCGAGAGAAATGAACATCAGTATTAAGCGCATGAAGCATCTAGTCATCATGGTAATACATTTGTACATGATAGGGTATGACAGTAATGACGCATGTCTATAACTGCTGGTTTATTTAATACATGATAATGATATTAATTATTATGGGAAAAAACAGATATGATTCTTGCAGGGAATGTTGTCCAGTATCTCATAATTCATACTGCCAACAACCCAACAAATGAAGTGAACAATATAAATGCAATTTTCAGCCTTTTGATAGATAGAAAATTCTTAACCCTAACACTCCCATCAGGTACTGCAAAGGCTATACATAATATATATGCACTGCATGTGCATGCATCCCATGTGATGTGATGATGCAATCACTCAAAGTGATATATAGCCACGCTTTCGTTGGCCAGGCCAGCGAAAGACCCGTTGATACCAGTCACCGGCCTAGTGCTTGGCATGTCACAAGAGGTAGCGGATTTGAATCCCGGCCAGAGCAAACAACTTCTTTGTTTGTTTTCTCTCTTTATTTCTTCCATCTATGATCTATCCTGTGCAGTCGCCAAAAAGCCTTAGGATTCATCCAACCTCAACCACCACTATAATAGTATATGCATATTCATGACATTTCTTGTGTTTCTTGAATGCTAATATAGACTCCACGAATATAAATAAAAAGATAAAACAATTTCATATAACAAAACCAAATTTTACTCACTAGTTTTACTCACAAATTTGATTTTGTTATATGAAATTGTTTATCTATTTATCTACAAACCTGATGAATAATCTGTTCAGTGGTCCATGAATATAATGTAAGGCATGTGCATATATAATACATGTATTCATGAATGCAAGTTTACCTTTTAGTCCTAAATGCTTTTAGTCATTGAGGAATTTTTGCTTGAGCTACTTTGCCAACATCAATCAGTGGCGTAGATTTCTTTTTTGACATTGGGGGGGATGAAGTTGGAAAAAAATCTTGAAGTATAGTCAATCCAGCACCCTTTGGTGACAATTAGTTTATGATATAAATGCGTGCAAAGCCCGCGAAAATTGTTGCTATTTTGAAGCTAAACTGATGAAATATGGTGTAAAAGTAGATTAAATGCGCGCAAAAATTTGCACTTTTGGGGCTAAAATGGGCAAATATGAGGTTAATTTGGTCAGAAACCCATTATCAGGCGTCAACATTGGGGGGGATAATTGTATGGACCATCCCCCTGGCAAAATATTGGGGGATAAATCCCCCATCCCCCCGGATCTATGCCTATGACATCAATACATTCTCACTCCAGATCCAAGGCTATGAAGATCTATTAGATGATCACATGAGGTGTTTCTTGCCATCTATAGACGAATCCGACGAGCCAAGTGATGGTCAGGATTAAGTCGGCCATAGCTGCAGGGGGCCATCCGCGTAAAATGGATGGATGTCCCCCAGCTATGGCTGCCAATGCGGTGTATAGGAATATGGCTCATTGTATTCATCTATAGCCCGCATATGGATGGAATGCTCTTCCTGTTCACATCCATCAGATCATGGGCTTGCTGTACGGAGATTATCACTCTCTAGGTGATTGCTAGCAGCTTCTACAAAATAATGATACCGGTTTCTTAATTGCTAAAAAATATCTAGATATGCCTTGACATGCATAAAAACAATATGAGTACATATACAGTGCACTAAATGGTAGTGGTATATTAGGTACGGTAGATGAGTCAGAACAGCTGTTTTGTTTTATGGTCTCATCACCATTATGCTTTAAACATAAAAGTTCGATCTGTACTTAATTAATCTACATAAACTCTGTTTCAATTTTGTTCACAATTTTGTAATTTGGAGCATATATATTTCTAAACATGATACCAGTACCGAAAGCCTAATGAGTATATATTTCAATAATTTCATAGGCAATACTCGGACACATGATTTGTGTTCAGTTACTACTCTGAAGTGACTGAAGATGACTTGTTCGAGTCAACTGCTGACTCAAGTTGACTCTTGAAAGCTAAATTTTTTATTTGACTTGACCAGTGTGTTGACTTGACTTGATCATTTTAATTAATAATCTTGCTTTATAATGTACCAGATCTAATGTAAAGTTAAACTCTTGGTACTCACTTTTAACACCACTAGTCAATGCTCTAGTTAATTATTATGTTTGAGACAATTTATTAAATCAACAGGGTATATGATGGAAAGAGTCATCATAGGACTAAATTCAATGTGGTCCCTAAATGATCATATATCAGTATAATAGTAGATTTCATTTGCTTTTTCAATTACAGATCAATTTTACAGAAATACAGCATTTATAGTTGTGTGGACTGTTATCTCCATTCTTTACATATTTGAAGGAACCTTGTAGCACCATCATGTTCAGAGGGGTTGCCAGACAACAAGCCATACATATTTGTACCTTTTGTCATTTGCAGAATGTTAGAGCAACTATTTTAAAACAAGGTAAGATGCCATTAATTTATTAATATAAAGTAAAAGTTCTCCCAAAACATCAAAAGGGATGCAGATATCGCACAGTACAGACTCACAAGTTGATTTATCAACACTTTCAAACTTGCTGTTGGACTGGCTGCAGGACTACCTTAGACCATGAAGGCATAGCACATCCAGCAAATATTAATACATGCAGGTGTTCCACAGGGATCAATCCTTGGCCCTCTTCTGTTCATCATATTTCAGAGGGATTGACAGACAGCAAGCCATACATATTGTACCATTTGTCATTTGCAGAATGTTAGAGCAGTTATTTAAAAAAGGTAAGATGCCATTAATGAACCAAGCAAAAGTTCTCCAAAATATCAAAGGTTTACAATTTAGCTTATAATGGTTGAAAGCTGTCGGACTGTCTGTAGGACATCCAGCAAGAAACAGATACATGTAGGTGTTCCACAGGGATCAATCATCATATTTATAGATAAAATCACACATAGACTATTGAATCCATCCATCCTTTATGCTGATGATGTTACACTTATGACTACCATAAAGGAGAATAAGAAGCTGCTGCTGCTTTTCTCACTCCATGAAATGAACTATTTGGTGCATGATAGACTACTGGGCCACTCCATGGATGTACCATTTGGTGCATGATAGACAACTGGGTCACCCCATGAAATGAACTATTTGGTGCATGATAGACTACTGGGCCACTCCATGGATGTACCATTTGGTGCATGATAGACTACTGGGCCACTCCATGGATGATCTATTTGGTGCATGATAGACTACTGGGCCACTCCATGGATGTACCATTTGGTGCATGATAGACAACTGGGTCACCCCATGGATGATCTATTTGGTGCATGATAGACTACTGGGCCACTCCATGGATGTACCATTTGGTGCATGATAGACTACTGGGCCACTCCATGGATGATCTATTTGGTGCATGATAGACTACTGGGCCACTCCATGGATGTACCATTTGGTGCATGATAGACTACTGGGCCACTCCATGGATGATCTATTTGGTGCATGATAGACTACTGGGCCACTCCATGGATGTACCATTTGGTGCATGATAGACTACTGGGCCACTCCATGGATGATCTATATGGTGCATGATAGACTACTGGGCCACTCCATGGAATGTACCATTTGGTGCATGATAGACAACTGGGTCACTCCATGGATGATCTATTTGGTGCATGATAGACTACTGGGCCACTCCATGGATGTACCATTTGGTGCATGATAGACTACTGGGCCACTCCATGGATGATCTATTTGGTGCATGATAGACTACTGGGCCACTCCATGGAATGTACTATTTGGTGCTGAAAAGAGTTAGACTGCTATCATCTCAAACAAGTAAGATGTTTGTTTGTTTTAATCTCAATATATGCGTCCACATTTTCAACCTGATATCAATGACCCAATATCAATGTGGTTGAAAAAGGATTGACAATGACATGATTGACAAGGTTGACAATGACATGATTTCAACTACATTTCAACAAAGGTTGAAATCAGGTTGAAATCTTGTTAATAATTGACATCAAATCAACATTGATCATCAACCTGAATAAGTTGATATCAGGCCTAGACGGGACTAGAAGAGGATACAGTGAATTTGATACCCCTTGTGAGTCCCGAGGGGTCCCGAGTGCTAGTCTGACTTTTTTCGGATCGAGCATGGGTACCCGACCAGAATTCGAGTACCCCCCTTCACCCAGGATATCAGGTTGATGATCAACGAGTTGATACATCAACATTAATTTGACACCGATTCAACATTGATTTGTCAACTTGTACCACTGGAGAGGTGACTTGTTGCCAATCCATAACTGCTCACACTTTCTACTTCAAAACCAGATTCAAGCATCATTAACACCATCTATGATATGATGCTAACATACATTTCCCAAAAGAGGCAGTTAACCGTCCTGACAGCGTTCGAAATAGGGCCGGTCAGCCGGCCATTGGCCTGTAACTTTTTGGCCTGGCCGGTAACTTTTCTGACTAGCATCAAGTTGACGGCCCGGCTGGCCGGTAACTTTTTAAGGTCAAACCCTTCGAACACTGCGTCCTGAGTTGTGGAATGATCTGGATAAGGAATGTGATAAGGCCCTGAAAGAAAAAGATCGTCGGTGGAGGAGGTGTAAGGCTCTTCAAACTCCTGAGTCACATCTTGAGTACATCAATACATATTTATTATACACTGTGTGCCAGAAATTTGTGTCATTTTTTGACACAGAAAACAGCTAACTTCTCTTTTTATGTTCAATGATGTATGTAAAGTGTGATCTTTAACATTAAAAATTGGGAAGGCTGTTAGCATAACAAAAGGTTAATTCCTGATGCACACCAGTTCTGTGGGGCATGGAAATTGGGTATACTAAATACAATATTAAATCCTTTTCTTGTGCGTTTGTGTATAAAATTTAATGATATGTTATGATGGATAACAAAGCTAGAAGTGCATTTTATGATACACATTAATCTCAAGAAACACAAATTTCAACCAACGAAACGAGTCAAGGTAAAGATGACAACAGAACAGACTAGCTCCAACAGCTTGTGGTTGGTGGCTTGCATACTTTAATAGGGTATGATTGAGACATAGGCTACAACATCAAAGTCCATCTTCAAGCATATGGAAATGGAGGGTAACATCCTGAGGCTTATTTCTTTAGTATAAGGCTGCAGGAAGTAGATCGTGTAAATCTTCATGGCCTTACCCTGAGTAGAGATCTATCATGGAATCCAGTTGTCACTAAAATGGCCAACATAGCAGACCAGTGGCTGAGAGCCATCATCTACAAGACTACCTCAGCTTTATTCTATCCAAAACAGAGCTGTTAAAGCACACCATCGGACTATCAGAAGATGAATACCTTGACCACCATATTCACCCACTAAACCACCATGCAAAGGTTGGGGCAGCAACACTCTTTCACTGTATGACTACTGCACCAGCTAATGCTAAGCACACAAACCACAGATGCTTTGACATAAGCTCCAACAATCTTGCCGTGGATTACCATGATCAGACATTGTCAGCCATCAAAGATCTTTTGTACCATCTACAAATAGCCCACATTTGGAATGCTCTCCGTGTGCATCCCTGCTATTAAACATTGGGCCAGCTTTAACGAGGTCGTTGATAGCTATCTGGTTGCAAACCTGCCAGCAGTCTCTACAAGACAATTCCTTCATGCTATGAATGCCTAGATATGCCTTTGCCTAGATTAGTCTTGACATAAGAAATAAATTGATGGTTATCCCAAATATTAAAACAGTATGAACAGTACTATTATGATCAGCTTGACCACTTTGCCATTGATCAATTCTTGCAGTTGTCAGACAAACAAGTTATAGATAATATGTTTCCAGCATGATTCATATGCCCCCCCCCCCTTTATCTGTCCCTCCTTTATAACTCTTATTATAATAAATAATAATTTACGGTCTTGCTGGATTTGATCAGGTTGTCACACACAGGATCCAGTCTCGGTGCAATGAACATAAGCAAGTAAGAATGTGACCCAAATAGAATTGAGATAACATAAAAGTACTGGAGAAGGAAACAAAAGACTTCACCAGGAGAGTCCTGGAAGCCATCTAGATCAAGAAACAAGAAGACACAGGATTGGAACTAGATCCTGCAAACCTGATCAAACCCAGCCAGACCAGGGGCAGAAGAAATTTTCCATATTCGATGACGTCACCTACTGATCAGGTTGGTCTCCAGAGCCGTTTCCAAGAAAACACCAGAGCTAACACCTCAATCCGCCTATAGTTTGTTGACCGTCTATGCAGAGAGCGGTGGGAGAAAGGTTAAATTACGGTGTTTAAAAAGATGTTAAAAAATTCATCTTATGTCGGAGACATTCTGTAATTCTTATTTGTAAGTTATTTTCATATTTGTATGTTATTTGTAAGTTATTTTCAAGAGGAGCAGACCCCAAATGAATTGTGGGAAGACATGAAAGAAGCAGTCCAGAGCACAGCAAAGAAGTAGATCCCCAGAAAGAAGAAACAGAAACAGCCGTGAATCTCTCAGCAGACCTTAAACCTTGCTGATGACAGGAAGAGAGCAAATGCAGCTGGAGGAAAGGAAGAATGGACACACTTAAACAAAGAGGTCTCCAAAAGTGTTAAGGAGGACAAAAGAAACTCCATCGAAATTTGTGTGGAAATGGAAAGATGTAAGGGTGACTCAAAAATAGCTTTTGGTATTGCCAAAGAACTTACTAAGAAGTGGAACCCCAGGATGGATGTTATAAATGATGAGAAAGGTAACACTCTTACCGAAAGTGAAGACATCAAAAGGCGATGGGTCATAGTTCCCAGCTGTTTGAGGCACAAGATGACAAGGTGTATGTACAGTGTGAAACGAGTGAAGAAGAACTTCCACCTCCACCCAGCTGTTTGAGGCACAAGATGACAAGGTGTATGTACAGTGTGAAACGAGTGAGGAAGAACCTCCACCTCCACCCAGCTGTTTGAGGCACAAGATGACAAGGTGTATGTACAGTGTGAAACGAATGAGGAAGAACCTCCACCATTGAGATCCGAAGTTGAGCTTGCCATGGAACAAATGAAAAATGCTAAGTCACCTGGCATTGATAATGTAGCTTCTGAGTTGTAGAAGGCAACTGGGAAAGAAGGGATAGACCTAATGTGGCGTCTATGTTGTATCATCTGGAAAAAGAAGAAATGGCCGAGAGACTGGTGCAGGGCAGTATTTATTCCACTGCCAAAGAAGGGAAATTTGAAAAAGTGTGCCAATCACCGGACCATCAGCCTGTTTTGTCATGCAAGTAAAGTGCTTCTGAAGATCATCATCAAGAGAATGAAGAACAAAATGGAGCAAGAATATCTGATGAGCAGGCAGGATTTCATGAAGGAAGGGGGACAGGGACCAAATTGTCAATATCAGGAATGTGATTGAGAAATGCAGAGAGCATAGACTTCCTCTTTACACTGTGTTAGCCACCCTCAGATGTGGGAAACTATGAAAAAGATGGGTTTCCCAAGTCATCTTGTGGATCTGATCACCTGCTTATATGAAGACCAAGAATCGGCAGTCAGAACAAGTAGTGGGGACACAGATTGGTTCAAGATTGGAAGAGGCTTACGACAGGGCTGTGTGCTATCACCAAACCTATTTAACATCTACTCTGAAGACATATTAATGAGAACAGCTTTGGAGGGGTTTGAAGGTGGAGTGAAGTTTGGCGGTACAAGAATTACTAACCTGAGGTAAGCCGATGATACCACTCTTATTTGTAGCAGCAGAGTAGAGCTGATTGATCTTTTGAAGTGCATCAAAGAGGCCAGCGAAGAAAAACACCTTCTCCTGAACACAAAGAACACAAAAATAATGGTTGTAGACAGAGAGCGGAAAAGTGATGAGTTTGTGATAGATGGACAGCAGATTGAGGAGGTGAAGCAATTTGAATATCTGGGTTCAATGATTAACAACAGTGGTGACAGCACAACTGAAATTAAGAGAAGACTGGCTATTGCAAGGACAACTGTGCAGGGCATGTCAAGCATATGGAGAAGCAGAAGCCTATCCATTGACCTCAAGGTACGCCTACTTCGTGCAACTGTGTTTTCCATTGCCACTTATGGATGCGAGTCTTGGGCTATGACCAAGAATGATAGGAAAATAGTAGATGCTTTTGAGATGTAGTGTTACAGGAGGCTTCTACAAGTGACATGGAAAGACAGGAGAACAAATTCCTGGATCCTCGACAAGATTGGTACAAGTCTAACCATCAGAAGCGGCATAATGGAGAGAAAGCTGAAGTACTTTGGCCATATTGTCAGGAAATATGGAGGTGTAGAAAAACAGATTTTGCAAGGGGTTATGGAAGGCAGACGAGGAAGAGGACGTCCGCCAACATCTTGGACTAATGATGTGAAGCTGGTTTCTAACCAAGGAATGCAAGGTGCAACGCACTTCGCATCAGATCGAGTGAGATGGCGTACTCTTGTGAAGACCATAGCAGCGCTACACAGCGCCACCTGACACAGAGAGAGGAGTTATTTTCCTTGATTTTGCATCTTGTTTCATTGTCTTTTGTTCAGTTTTTTGTTTTAGGGCCTTGAGCGCTCTTAATTAAGTGGATATGTGGCTTTTCGCTATTATTATTATCACTTCATTAAATGATACAGTATCTGTACTTTAATTGGCATTGGTTTAGATCTTATACTTCTCTTATTCAGAGCAGACCTATTATGATCCTTTTCGTGATAAATTTGAGTCAGTAGCAGGGCTCATAACACAAAATCAAGTTCCTTTTCTTTTAAGGTAAAGAAGAATTCGTCATTTGCATATGGTTAAAACTGGTGCACTCAAAAGACCATTTTGCCTAAAGTTCATGATATATTCTACCCTGTAACCAGCAATATTTTAGTAGTTGAGCAGCTCGGTAGTTGATCATCGATGCACCTGGGGAGCGATGTTCCTTCTGTGGAGGAAGGTGTAAAGAAACGAACCAGGTTTGCTGTGTGGGCCTTTGTTCTGCCCAAAAAAACCGCAATCTAGCAAAAGCTTTAAAGACCAGGATCTACAATGGTGTTTAGAAAAGAAATATTTCAAAAATTTTGGCAAAATAAATAAGGTCTAGTTACGACATTGGTTTTGGTATGGCGCTAGGTTTCCCATGGGTGTTTCTTTTCCCAATGGGTCTCTGATTAGGGTTTGTACGGGACCCATTTTAAAGCAGCCTGTGGAGGGACAGTGAGTCACCCCTCCCCTTTCCGTAGACTTGGTAGGGGCAGTGCCTTGGGCAAGCACTGAGTACCCCTTAGCCTCCCTGGGCAGGGTTACGGCGAAGACCAACGGCGAATCTAGCGAGCCAGCATCAGTAATGAGCATATCGGTAGTGAAGGCGGAGAGGTATTACAAAGTCAACGGCAGTCCACTGGCGGATGAACAGAGGAGAAGGGAAATGGTGGTCATATTTAGTCCATTAAATCCATATTAAATCCATTTGGAGGTGTTAAAGTAGATGGTTCCGTGGACATTGCGGCCAGACGAAACTTCTGAAAAACAACTTTAAAGATCGGAACTTGGAACTTGGAACGTGAGAACAATGAACCAAGGAAAATTGGTCATTCTGACCAGAGAATTTGATAGAAACGATCTTAATCTTGCAGGAATCTCCGAAATGAGATGGACAGGAAAGGGCCAAGACGAGAATATGGAGTTGCTTTCATAACGAATTCAGATGTTGCCAAATGTGTCCTTGGATACAATCCGGTTAATGAGAGAATTATCATCATTTGACCTACAAGGAACACCAATTTTCTGTGGTTCAAGCATATGCACCTACCTCAACATCAACAGAAGAAGAAATCAAGACCTTCTATGATGATCTCCAGAAGGCGATAGATGACATCAATAAGAGAGACATAACCATCGTCACAGAAGATTTTAATGCGAAAACTGGAGAGAAAAGTATACCAACAGTAATATGATGGGAAACTTTGGTTTAGGAGAGCGGAACGAAAGAGGAGAAATGCTGGTTGATTTATGCCAGGAAAATTATCTAATCATCCTAAATAACCTCTATAAAGCAACATCCAAGGAGGCTCTACACATGGTCATCACCAGATCATACCATAAGGAACCAAATAGATTACATCCTGGTCCAGAAGAGATGGCGATCTATCTTCATGGCTGCAAAGACCCACCCAGGGGCAGATTGTGGATCAGACAACCAACTGCTTGTATCAACCATGAAGTTGAATCAAGCGTCAAAAAAAACCCAATAAGATCTGATGATGTTAGCAAGATCAGTGATAGCTATAGAGTAGAAGTGAGAAACCAATTCCAAAAGTTATTAGAAGATGATCCTGAAGAGTCTACACCAGAGAAACTGTGTGAAGAAATCAAGCATGCGTCAACAGATTCAGCACATAAGACACTGCCAAACGTAAGAGTGAGAAAAAGCCATGGCTGACAGAAGACGTTTTCAACCTAGCTGACCAACGAAGGAAGGTCAAGGAAAAGGGACTTGATAAGGATGACCATCGCCAAGAATACTGTGATCTGAGTGGGAAAATCCAGAAGCTGATCAGGAAAGAAAAGACTGATTTCATCAAGCAGAAGTTTGCCGAGGTAGTAAAAAACAGTGTAATTAATTACACCAGGGACATGTACAGAAACAGCAGGCTACTGACCAGCAAACCAACGCCCGGCTCAATGTTGTGAAGAGCTGTGAAGGACGAACATTGCAACATCCATAGAGGATGAGGTTCAAACAAGAGGGAAACAATATTCTGAGAAGCCATATGCTTCACAGGAAGAAAGTATTCCACCTAAAGAAAAAGACCAGGAGAACTATTATAACGATCCAGATATCTTGATGAGTGAGGTTGAAGAAGCCACAAAAAACCTCAGGAATGACAAATCACCTGGGACTGATAATATACAGGCATAATTGCTCAAGGAGACTGATTAATTGATTCCATTCATTCGAAACAATAGCAATTGCTAATCCCAAAACACTTATTTGATCGCTACAAAGCGTGCTAAAGTGTGACAACGGGTGCAGTGAGCATGGTATACGTCATGACGACATCTGCTTTTAGACTGCCTCCACCAGTGGCCTACGCTGCGCTTCCGTGACCCTAGTGTTTACGAATGAGGACAGCTGTCTTTTTTTTTCATCAGTGGCCTACGCTGCGCTTCCGTGACCCGTGTGTTTACGAATGAGGACAGCTGTCTTTTTTTTGTTCGGCACATATAATCAGAATTTTGTCAGTTTTTTAGTTCAAAATACACGGTTCTTTCTCAATACACAAGCTAAAGACTATCATATTCTTTCAATACATATATTCAAGTGCAAACCTTAAAATTGGCTTCTTTAGAATCACAAAATTACGGGAGATATTCATCATTTTCTACCCCGGTATCCAAAGATTTATCGTCTGAATATTAAATCGTGCATAGCACATATACACGTGTATCGATCCCGGGTATTGATTTTATTTTCTTTGCTGTACAATGTATTAGGCGATGTCAGTGTGCGTAATAGTTCTCCAAACTGCTCTATTAAGTTGATTTTTTTTAAATGTTTATTGCCGAGGAAGGTAAACTACCACAAACAATAAACAAATAAATTAAAGCCCCAAAATTAAAAAGATGGTAAAAGACGTGATTTATTGACAGAGTAAATGAGATGGGAAGCAGAGGGATGGTGAACTTTAGAGGAGGGGAGAGGGTGAAAATAATGTCCATGAGCTCCAAGGGGCACACCAGCAACATCATCCATTGCAAGTCTGAAGTCTTTCGCATTAATATGGACCTGTGTAACCATGGAGTAACATCAAAGTTTTAAATTTGAGTTCGGACCTGCTGTAGGCCTTCCCAACTTCCCTGGTCTAATTTAACCTCATCTATATTATCTTCGAAAATAAAAATAAAATAAAAACAGAAAATTGCAGCCGCGAACCACCGGCGTATGTGTTATGCCTTACATCCCATACCACTGCAACACGCCGTCCTATTAAAGTCGTCAGAAGATACAGAATCGAAAAGCCCGGTGTTAATTAATGAATAGCGCCGCTATATGCGATTTCTTATGGTCCCGGAGCAGGTTAAGGTCTGATTCCAGATGTTGGATTCCAGAGGGCGTTGTTTATAGCATTTCAGCAGATCGCTGCGTTTTAGCAGATCGCGCGCCAAATAAAGCACCAGGAAAATTTGTCAAATCAATGTCGAAAAAGATATGAATATAAACATAAATATTAAAGACAATTAGTAATATGCCTAAAATAATCACAATTAAGATATCGAAGCATTTCGACAATAACAGAACATCTTTTTCCATATCATGTGTCGCTCAAATGTCCCCTAAAAATGGACTTCTAACATTTACTTGGTACTGTACGACATTATTATTTTCTTTGACCGATTTCTTTGACCCCTCCCCTCCCCTCGATAGCCCATCCGCTTCTCCTCTTTTCACCCCTCGACCTCTCCTTCACTCCCTTACTTACCCCTGGCTTTTGAAATGGATATTCGTGATATTAAGAAACCCATTTGACTTAAAGGGCAGATCTATTATCTCCATTCGAAGAGAATAATTATTACATTACAAGTTGACACTCGTTGCAATTTTTTTATGCATATTTCTCCTGAAAAAAATGAGAAATTGTGTGGGTAAAGTTCGTGTTCTTCCCCCGTTTGAAGCGAAATTATTTTTCAATGCAGCGGGCTGATGACGTAAGTAAATGAAGCGGACACTATATCATCAGTGATCATGCTCTCATTTACTTGTGTGATACAATCACAATCACTTTAACAAGTTTGACAATAGCAACCATGAGTTGTACTATTATTTACCATAACAATGCTGCATAACAATATGCAGACTATTGTTCTCATTTGGGAAACAAAGCCTCACCCAGTATTGTTACTATTCGTTTGCTTTGTAATATTTCATCCAACTGAAACTATAATACCTACAGCATTGCAATATGGCACAGGGAAATCAGATACATGAGTTTGTGGACTTAACACGGTTTATATGCTTGTCTCAGATTGATGAACCAACGCTCTACAGGGTCTATTGTTCTATTGTTTCCGATTAGAGCGCTGACATATTGGAAAATGTTGCCAATCAATATTCATGAGAGTGTACATTCAACGTCCAGTTTTCGAAATTGGGTGACTTGTGTTTGGCAGGTGTGAAATACATCTGGGCGTTTTAATTACGTAACGAATAAAGGCATTGACATCATCGAATGGCTGCCCAGTGTTGTTATGTGTTTAGTTATTATATAGGCCTAATAATTATTATTAAATGCATTCATCGTTCCTTTCTTTTCTCTTCTCTGTACTTATTCTTTCCTAGGCCTACACTTTATCACTCCCTCGCTCTCCTTGTCCCCTCTCACCCTCCCTCTCTCATTCCTATCATTTTCCTTATATTTCTATTGATCTACTTTATTATATTTCATCATTTCTTCCTCTTTCTCCCTTCCTCCAGCCCTCTCTCATTCTCCATATCCCCTCTTCCTCCCTCCTCCCCCCGCAAGACTTCTCACAGGGGGTGAATCTGCCCCTCCCCAACCCCCTCCCCTCTTTGAGTACGCCACTATTTCTATACCAATCTCCTTCTTAAAATAAAATTAAATGGACATTTGTTACAAACAACCTTTATAGGCCTATACTTATACTTACATGTATACGTATAGCGATTAACATTATAGAGTAATATAGATATGTGGACATGGCGCCCTTAATACATTGTGATGTGTAATCGATCAGCAAGAGCATTCAATTTATTTAAATGAAGCGCCTAAAGTCAGGTGGGTGGTAAAGATGATTGCATCGACAGCTAAAGCCTCATTTGTAGACTTCAGACCCACACAAGCAGACATTTGGGATACGTGAGAACAATGGTACCACTTTACACATGACTGCCCTTACACATGACTGTATTGTGGTCACTTATTGATGCTCGCCTGTTGTGTAGAGCGTTAATATGATGCCGGATCAGTGACCAATTTAATTTGTTCGAAACAATGGTACCACTTTTATGAATAGCCTGTCGCAAACTCTAATCGGCATCAAACGAACAAAGCATTACATAATCTATTGTCACTCTATTTATATTAAAAGCTCTTTGGGCGGACCCCTTTTGTCCTGAACAAAAGGTAGGCCTACCTCTCGATGAATAGCTTGTCGGCAAATCAAATCGGCACAAAGGAACAATGCGTTACGTAATCTATTGTGTCTCCATCGATAATAGCTCCATGTACACAACCATGACACAACCATATTCATATGGCCAGTAATTGCGTGGCCCACAGTTGAGTTATTGCAGGGCTACTCCAGCTGGAGCAGTCCTGTAGTAACTCTGCTATGGGCTTACCGAATATCTGGCCATAACAATATGGTTTTGATACACATGTACACGCAATTGGCCTGGGCCACAAATTTAGAACTCTTATATTCTACGCCATGAACGAGTTTTCTGATGTGACGTGTAAATCGTGCAGAAAAGCAGAAGCCCGAGATAAACATTTCAGTGTACTATGACCCTCGACTGGACTTTGTGATAACATATTCCATATTTTCTATATGTTTAACTTTCTATATGTTTACTTATCTGTCAATTGTAATTTGTAAGGCCAAAGAAAAAAGAAGGCTTGTCTCTGGTTAACCGCGCGCGTTCATAAAATCGTACAGGCAGCCATTGGTTTTTTTGGGGAGTGTCCCTTTTTCTGCTCATTTTGGACCCCTACATTTATTAGCTTACATTATTTTTGTCAAGTAAGTCCATTAAGACAAATGCACACAAATTTTGTATAAATACAATTTTGGCCCATCTTCGGGTGAAAAGGCTTCATTGGAAGAATGTGCGCTGAATGTACACAAATTTTGTTACCAAAATGTTGTATTTACCACATTGTGGCCCATGATCGGTGTGAATTTTGGTGGAAATCGGGCTTCTTGCCCTTTTTCTTTTTTCTATCCCCCCCCCCCCTGGCTACGCTACTGGTTAAAAAGTAGAAAAGAATTCGTCATTTTTTCATGGTTACCGATACCGTCATCGTGCATTATCATCCATGATTCAAAACACCATTATGCCAGAAGTTTATGTTATACTTCTACCCAAGAACTAGGCAACCAGCTTAAAAACCTTCTAAAATTTCGTAATTGTAATATGTTTAATTAGTCTTTTTGTGCGTAGATAGTGAGAAAACATACACAGAACTTTTTTCCTTAAAAATCAATCAGCGAATGGAAGCACTAGTTGTTATTTGTTCAGTCAGATAGGGTTGGACCTGATTTAGTAGTGGGATCTCATACAGACCTCTCGGCAATGGACTTTTCACTTATATATCGGAAATTGGGACATATTTGTTTTGATATGATTTGTTTGAAGTAAAAATTGTTGTTTCGCAAAGAGATTCGCATCAATTGCATGTCGTGTATGAAGGAAACACCACTTTGATGCAGGCTGTACTGATTCCCAGTTATGCGTGGCACGGAGTGATAAATAATTACCAACATTCAGACAATACTTTTGTTATTTTTAAATCGGTGATTTCCAGAGAAACTTATCTTCATTGCTATTTAGGACAAATGTCGAAGTCCAATAACAATTTCCCAACGCAACGCTCCAATGTATAAATCGACGTACTGGTTCATGGTATTGGCGCCCGGTATTGACGCTTTTTAATTGATAGACAAATTTACTGTGTTTATTGCCAAAGCTGATCTTTATTGTCTAATGTATACATAACATACATTTCAGTATAGTTTGATACACCAGTGGCAGTGCAGTCGCTTTCTCAATTGGATTTTTATAATTATCTCATCATGCCTGATTATGATTTTGTTGTGGGTACAGTAACTGGTTTTGTTACTGGAATTATCTTTTTGTATCTGACAACAAAAATGTCGAAAAGTAAGGAGAACGGTGAGTTTGAATTTGATTCTATTGGTATTTTGTTAGCGTATCTAGTTTAACAGCGCAAGCGATTTTGTCGAGCATTGTTCAATATGTGCAATTGCATGTATACATTATAGGCCTATATTTACCACAAAACGGCATCGCGGCTTCAGTCAGTCAGGGAACTAAATTTACTGGCTGGTTAAATTTATTTTTGCCCTCAAAACGGATAATAATTTACTGGCTGGGCATTTTTTTGGCAATTTACCGGGTGGGGAAATATTTTACTGGGTGGGTAAATGTTCACGTAGTTTCCTGTTATTTACTTCCCTGACTCCAGTTAGAAATTGTGTAAAATATAAGCTACCGTACTGTCGATGTCATTGTCAAGATATTTTGGTTTTGTGCCTTTCATATTTTTATGCCTCCACAGCAAAGCATTACTATTTTTGCATTCCGTCCGGATGCTGTAGACATATCTCGGGCATGGATGAGTTGGATGGGCGGATTGACTTCAGATTTTCAGGATAGGTGGGCCATGGTCTCTGGCTCTTGGGTGGGGTTCAAGGTCATATACTGAGGTCAAAGGCCATTTGAGGTCAAGTTGTAAATTTGGTCTCACATGAATAGTTCAAATCAAATTGCAACCAAACTTGGGTCATAGCTGCACTATGGGAACCCTCAACTATATATTTCTAAAATTGAATCGTCCCATTATAATCCATGGGGGAGGCATCCCAATCGACGCTGCGCCTTGCGTCAAAAACCACGACGTTTCTAGTTTTGACCTGCAAAACAATGGGACCGGGATGTGCGCAGTCAGCGTATCGTAAATAATTTATATTGACATATTGTTGTCCGATCGCAATTTTTTTTTTTTTAAAGGTCAGGTTCACCAACTTTTGAAGTGGCGGATATCATGGATAGGCCTATGTTCCTGTCAATAGACCCCACTTCTGAAGCCGAATATACACGATGACCACCCTTTTTTTAAGGACGACCTGACGACGCACAGTGCACTGCACAACGTCATTATCCCTATATCTTCGTGTCCGCAAAAATTGCCGTGATAGTACGGCGAATCCTCTCGTTTTTCAATAGCTACGCATGGCGATTTTGTTCGAGATAGGCCGAGCGACTCAGGTTAAGCATAGTACGACTATCATATGAGATACCACCAAGTTCTATTCTACAAATTATTACGATTTGCGCATGCTCTAGTATCCCATATGGTGTTGCTATTACAAGGAAATTCGATTTGTTTTGAGGTAAACCCCAGGTTTTGTTTTTAATACACTAACTTGAAATTAAATACACTAATTAGCGGCCATTGCTGTTGGCTCTGGATACATTTTACTGCATTTTTGGCGTAAGTTAAAATTGTGATATATTTAATTTTGAGAATTACAATTATATAAAGGAACACAAATAGCCTATTCGCCTAAAATCCAGGTGCTTGTATTGAATATTCGATCACACGTGTATATCACAATGCATATGTAAACTTTCTTTATCTATGTCAACAATAGAATATTGATTTCACCAACGGAGTATGGAGCTGTATGAAAAAAATATTTATAATATAGGGTGTTGACACTGTGCAGTTCCTCTAAGAACTGTTCCTCTAAAGGTGGGCATACACGAGGAAATTGCAAGGCCCATTACTTAGTGGGTGAGATTATGTGCTCACTGACCATGAAGCTAAGCAATTGATCAAAATACACGAAGCAATGGGTGGCCTTGCAATTCCTTGAGCGTGCTCATAGGTTTGGGGATATACTCAAAACATAAGTAGTGGCTAATGATTTTCGTAATCATATTCAAATGGCGCATGTCTTGTCCTGAAAGCAAAAGATTGCCATCCTCTCCTGTATATCTAGACAATTTTCCATAAAGAAACGGCTAATGAAAACTAAGATCAAAAGGGCTAAACACCACCACCGCCAACAACATAGGCCTAGTGTATTATAATGTAGCATGTGCACACATTTATCATGTTGTGGATGGTGAATCAAGTTGGTCCCTACATTTCCCAAATGAATGCAGCGACCAGCTCGTTTTCACTCAGCTGATTGGCTGAAGGAGGTTAGATTGCATGCAACAACCTTGAAAGTAGAGCATGTCTCTACCTTTTTGCCTGTTGCTCCGGGGATTAATTTGCCTGATGCTTGGGGGATTAATTCCTTGCAAATCCAAAATACACGGAGCAATCTTTTTCCAAGGTCTGTGCAACAGGCAATTGCTTGGAAAATTGCCTCGTGTATGTCGGCCTTAAAGGAAGTGTCCGGCAATCACAACATTAGGTCTTATATGTTAGAAAAATAATTATCAAGCACGAATCACATGGTTTTATTTTAATCAAACTCATATTAACCATAAAACGAATAAAACAGCCGTCTCTCAACACGCGATATTCAAAATTCCCGCGCCGAAATGTTCTAGAGCAGTGACGTCATGGTTATTTGTGCTCATTTGTCGACAGGCTTCATTGAACTTTTGGGACGTCACTGCTCTAGACAATTTTGGCGCGGGAATTTTGAATATCGCGTGTTGAGAGATGGCTGTTTTTATTCGCTTTTATGGTTAATATGAGTTTGTTTGAAATAAAACCATATGACTCGTGCTTGATAATTATTTTTCTAACATATAAAACCTAATGTTGTGATTACCGGACACTTCCTTTAAGAACGATGCAGGCTATTTGATGTGAAGAATTATAATAGAAGAGCTAAAATGACATCAAGCCTTGTGTATTAACAAGCCATATAGGCCTACATAATATAAAAACGAAGTTTTACAAAGGTGCCAAAAAATTACTGTGGAACCAGGCCCGTACGCAGGATTTCATTTGGGCTGATTTTGAAAAAGTGGACCTTTTTCCAAGGGGGGGGGGGCGATTTTGTGAAAATTGGACAAAATTGGGACCTTTTTTGTCCAAAAAAGCGTTAAAAAAATGATTTTTTTTTGCTCGTTACGCTCGCAAATTCTGAAATTTTGGGACTTTTTATATACTTTTCCAAATCCCCCCCCCCCCCTGCGTACGGGCCTGTGTGGAACTCACTTGATGACGGTTTAAAAATTACTTCAGATCTTGCCAATTTTAAATGAAAATTGTGTGGCATGAAGTTCAAGCATTCTTGCCATCACGATGTATTTGTTTTTATTTTTACATTCATTAGGTCCTATTTAATTTTTGATAATACGTGTGGGTTTTTTCTACATTGTTATTAATATTATTTGAACGAAACTTGTGGAATGGGGTAACAAAATGCGTATAACTAAACCATCTTTCCAGCAAACACACGACGTTTTACAGAAAAGGTATAAATGTCGGGTTATATAAAGGGTATAAAAACGTTTTAATAACATTAATAAAACATTTTTGAAAACGTAATGTAAAACATTACATTTTAACTATTTTACTGTTGACAAAATATTTTGCAAAAATGTTTGCCCAAAATATGTGACCGTCCACGGCGAATGAGCCGTAAATTCCTCCCCGGTCAATTTTGTTTTTTTATTTCGTGTTTAAAAATAAACATCATAAACTTAAAATGGTATATCAGAAGCGGGGTCATGGTTTGTTAAACTTTGCTCCTTCAACAAAATTATAGCTTTTTACGTTTTTACATGTGTCTCTTTTTCCACATTGTTGGCAATAAATATCAAACAGTCATAATTGGCGGTCATTTCAAATCATTCCCAAGTCAACGAGCTTTAAGAGAGTTCTCTCATTGTTAATTGTTGGTTATGCATACCTGTACAAAATACAATGCCTGGTAACCCACCACTATATAAGCAAACAAAGACCAGAGCTATTAAAAGTTCTATAGCCATCTAAGGGTCGGTTCATAGTGCATATTCGAAGACGAATATTCGGCTTCGAATACTTTTTGTGACGTCAAAATATATACGGCAACGAATAAAATATGAGTTGAACCGGATTAAATATCGCGCAACTGATAGCGAGATACTATTGATTTATATGAAAGGCTCGAGGTCACCTGAATATCGTTCGACGAACGATGATTTCAAAAATCCCCAATGAAAATTAAAGGATCTGGAATGAGCGTTTTGAGCGTTTCGACAGTATTTTTGTGGGACATGAGAGCACATCAGACATATCGAATTACATTATGAATACGAAGAATGTCTTTTGATATCAAATAATTTTCATTTTTGAAATTCACGATATAATACAAATTTTATGACAAATTATTAGAATGTGATATTTTTCACATATTGATATATAACAGTCCTCGAAGTAAATATTATAAATCTAATGATATTTTCTTAAAGTGTATGTAGCTGGGAGGAAAAGCCGGCGATCAATTGAAAATTGTGCCCTTTCATATTGAAGATATGGATTTTTTCCCCAAAAGACCTAATTTTTGTTGGTGTTTTGGGGAAAAAATCCATATCTTCAATACGAAAGGTCAAAATTGTCAATTGATTGTCGGCTTTTCATCCCACTTACATACACTATAAGTATAAATCATCATATTTATTAAGATACTGTTAAATAGGCCTATCAAAAATATCAATTTTTAATCATTTGCCATAAAATGTGTATTTCATTGCGAATTTCAAAAAATCAAAATTATTTGATATCAGAAGGACATTCTTCGTATTCTGAATCCTATTCGATATGTCTGATGAGCTTCAAGGTCCCACAATAAATAGACCTACTGTCCAAACGTTCATACCCCATCCCTTAACCTGCCCAGTTGTCAAATACGCCTGGATAGTTCCAACATTCGCTACTTGCACGGTTCCGCCATTATGCACTATGTGCGGGGATACACCACAATTCGCCATACTGCATTTTAGAAACGCTGGCTGTTAGAATAAGAAAAATTTTAATTGTAATTATTGCACAGGTCACGGCGACCCTGTGACCTTTCCGGAAAAAAAGCCGAGTGGTAGGTTTTTCAAATAAATATTTTCTGTGTAAAAACTGCACCATCAGATAGGTAATGGAATATATGAATATTAACTGTACATCTATCACAACAATTTTTGATAACAACTTGCGTCACAATTGATCTAGTATAGAAGGTAGAGAATTTATTTCAATCTTATATACGCCATTTTTTTTTTTGGAATTAGGTGAAAATTAATTCTGTAAAAACTGTAATTTTTTAATGTAATTTTCACATTAGACCCGACAAAAGATTACCGTTTTGTTGTTATGATAATCTAATCTTTTGATTTCGTATATAAAATTAGGGGTCTAATGTGGATTTAGGATGCAAACTGGAACAATCCAATGCCTTGTCAAAAGCATTTGCCTCAAAATGGAGTTCGGATGCACTTCGTAATACAACTTCCGCCACTGCGGGAAACCACATGCACAGCAGAGCACGTGGCCGATATCAAAATCGATTTTATGTATTGTGTATGTATATTCATAGGACCCTCCCTCGTATTAATTGTCTCTATGCGCTTGAGAATTCAACAATATAAATAATGGTAGCTTTATTATAATACACATTAATGTTTTATGCAGATGAAATTCCAAAATATGATGTAGTAATGAAGTTGCGATTTATTAATATTATATGTTTAAATTTTCACGATGACACTATCAAGTCCTTCGTGGTCGAGCGGTCTAAGGCGCTGGTCATATGCATGGTATACGTGATAGCGGCGCAATGCAGCGTGGGTTCGAGCCCCGCCTCTGCCAATTAAATTTCCTTCTTTTTTTAAATTTCATATTTAATATGTTAGGGAAATGTGGCTGGGAGAATGTATGTATGGCGAAGAGTGGTGTGGTGCGGGGAGAGCCTCGAACTGGCAGCATACATGAAAGGAAGAATTATGTAACCTTAACAGAACGTTATGACTAGTTCAATTCCCATTCATGTATGCTGCCAGTTCGAGGCTCTCCCCGCACATAGTGCATAATGGCGGAACCGTGCAAGTAGCGAATGGCTGATAACGAACTGAAAGAAAATGCTTTGGGCGCACACCACTAAATAATCTTCCCATTGAAATACGTGTAAAAACACCGGTTTTCTTTGCTCATTTTGAGGCCTTTTGGGCTCGTTTAAAAAATTTTTATGATGACCAGTCGATTGTAAATCGATGAAAGTTTAACATATGTTTCAATGTATAGGGGTCCTTCCACCTCGTTTTCCCGCTACGAGGCCGCGAACAGCGCCCTCACTGTTTTTGACATGCTCTCAGTCTCAAGAGTCAAGACTGCAAACCCGATTCTGCCATTTTTTAATTCGCGGACCTATTTTCTCAATAATTATAAAAATGCTACTTTTTGGTGACTCAAATTTATGTATAGGCTTTCCACTTTTATTTAAGCTATAATTCGCCACTCTTTTTGATTAATAAGTCTAAAGACCAGCCCAAAATACCTCAAATAGTTTCTGTATTTTACCGGAACTCATTAGGGTTACACAAATGGCGCATTGATTTAGTGGTGTGCCCCCTTATTAGTGCGGTACAAGAGTACCCATTTTTATATGATTAGTAATGTTTTATGCAAATAATATGATATTTAGGCTTACAAATATGTACAAGTGAATGTTTCCATATTTAACGTAGCTCTATTTAAATCGACTGATGCAGAAAAAAAGTCTAACTCCAAATTCAGATTTATGCCTCCACCCCGGTTTTACATAAATAATGTTTGGCCCCAGTTCTAGGTCCCCATATGCATCTGCCCCTGGCAGAGGACGTGTGAGGGTCCGGGTGGTAAATCATTGGTTATTGATATAAAAATGCGTTTGCCATGGAAGTTCACCCATTTTTGTTATTTTGGGCCGATTAAAGATGTAATGCGTTGTTATCAGTCAAATTCATAATTATAATTAATAATTAAGAGGGCAAAATAAGTAATATGTAGGAATGGATATATAGCGCTTTGCAATGAATCTCTTCATAAACTATGCAGAACAACCAAAACCACGAGGGTTGGTACCCTATCATTGCGTGTTCTTTTAAAATAAATTCTTGTTTATTTCTATAATTTGTGAATCAGGCATTAAAACACACTTAGGCCCTAGCAATGTAGGCCTACACAAGTTCGGAACGAGACTTTTTATCTTTTGACGCGTATTTCGGTCGAATGCCAAAATTGATTGCTCAATGAATCATGAAATGAGAGCAATACTACTTTGATGATACCGATCTCAAGTGGATATCAACCAATGAAAAAAGTATTCACCGGAAATATATTTGTGGGAGTTGAATTTTGTTGAACTCGACAGATATATATTTGGTGGGTCACCGTGGGTGGTCTCATATATAACACTTGTGAGGGCTGTCATATTTGTCGTCGCTTCAATCATATCTTATGATATTTATATGTTTATTTATTTATTTATTTATATATTTATTTATTTTTATTTATTTATTTATTTATTTATTTATTTATTTATTTATTTATTTATTTATTTATTTATTTATTTATTTATTTATTTAATTATTTATTTATTTATATATATTTATATATTTATTTATTTATTTATTTATTTATTTATTATTATTAAATTTTTAATTATTTATTTATTTATTGACTTATTTATTGACTTATTTATTTATTTTTTATTTATTTATTTATTTATTTTATTTATTTATTTATCTATTACTCATTCATTTCTTGATTTGCTTTGCAGTTGAAACCTACAAGAAGGTATGGGTCAACCTCCGCGCCTCACTGGCGCCTGTTACAGGCAGGTCGTAAATGCCCCGAAAAGCAAATCTTTTTGACTCCTATTCAGGTCAGGGCGTAACCAGACCTGACCTTCCGGGGGGGGGCAAGATTGAAAAATTTCCCAATTTCTGATCAAAAGTTTTAGTATTTATATTCGAGTAAACGCTCGCTTGCCACGAAGCGTTAAACGGGTGGAGTCGGTGGGGTCCAGGGGTCCAGGGGCAAAGCCCAGGCGGGGGTCAAGGGGGCTGAGCGCCATGAAGCTCCTGGTTTTTTGCATATTAGAAAATATCAGTGTTTCAGAGTACAAATTTTACAATGAAAGTAGTAGGCCTATATAGATCTTCTTCTCTCTTTCTTTTCCTTTTCTCTTCTCCCTTGAGTCCCTTCCCTTTCTTCTCTCTTCCCCTTTTCTTCCCTCTTTTTCTTTTCTTCTTTCCCCTTTCTCTTCCCTCTTTTTCCCTTTTTCTCTTCTCCTTCCCATTTTTCTCTTCTTTCCCCTTCTCTTCCCTCTTTTTTCTTCACTCTTTTTCTCTCTTTCCCTCTTCCCAATTTTTGACTCTTCTTCCAGGTTTTTGTGTGTCCGGGGCGCAGCTTGCACCCGGCCCCCACTGGTTACGCCACTGCTCCTATTTAAACCCATTTATCATGTTTATACAGACATTAAATCATGACAATAGTTCAATGGAGTTTACCTATTATGATTTTATTAACTTCGTTAAAGAAATTCTCTTAATTTTGCTTACCTTGGTCAACGGGCAATACTTGTTAACAGTCGGGCAACGCTATGAACTGTAGAAATATATCTTTCTCCGGTTCATAGTTTTATATTCGAAGCCGCATATATTTTGACGCCCAAAACGTATTCGAAGCCGAATATTCGCCTTCGAATATTCACTTTGAACCAGCCTTAAGGTAGAAGCTTATTATCCACTTCAACAATAGGATTATTGATTAGTTTTTGACTATCGAAATGAGACGGATGTCGGGCCAGCTTAAGTTACTGATGAATATGACCTTCGTACACATTTTACACCGTAACTCAGAATACAATTTAGGGAATTTGCGGCTCATTTGTGCTGCCGGGTCACATATTTCACAATAACGTTTTAAAAACGTATTCATGATCGTTATATAACCTAACTTGTAGGCCTAATATTATTAAAACATTTTGAATAAACGTTTTAAAAACATTTTTGTGTTTGCTGGGTTTATATATTTATGTTAAAATATGAATTCTATATTAGTTGTTATTACATGTAACTATTGTAATTGTCCAATTACATTCAAATACTAGGCCTAGTAGTCGGAAGTCATACATATAGTAAAATAAAAATTTGAAGAGTAGATGAAAAGGCAACACAATGGTCGATGATTTTGAAACTTGTTACACATATTGACTCAAAAAAATCATTGATTGACTATGATCTCTATTCTGTAAACCATGACATTTTTGTGCAACAAACCTGTACATGTACTTGTTACCACGATATATTTTACACATTTATAACTACTCCCCATTCCAGATAAATACAGTACTAATTTTTGGGATTAAAAAATATGATCAAGTTCTGCAAAATAAAACATAGCTAAATCCTAATCCTTTAGTTAGTCCTAACTGGCAATAAAAGTAAAATTTTAATATTTGGCCAATTTCTTGAAAAAAGAGCCAAAAACATGCATTTTTGTCATGTTTTCTGACAATCGAGTCACAAAAATCAAAGACTTGGAACAAGTCTAAGCATTCAAAATCTTGAGTAGATGCCGCAATTTTGCTCTAATTCCCACTTTTTTGTGTTACTATAATTAAATAATGGGTTATAAAAATGAAACATGTCTTTTCCAAAAACTAGAATGCATAAACTGAAATTAGTCTTAGTATAAGTCTTTGAGCTTGATTGTCACAGCATACGAAAAACACCCTAAAAACGCATGTTTTTGGCCCTTATTTCTAAAAATTGGCCAAATATTAAAATTTTACTTTTATTGCCAGTTAGGACTAACTAAAGGATTAGGATTTAGCTATGTTTCAGTTGGCAAAACAGGATAATATTTTTTTTATCCCAAAAAATTAGTGCTGTATTTTTCTGGAATAGGGAGTAGATTTATTTCGAACTGTGTGTATACACCTGTGCATGTACATAATTTATGCAGGTGATCTTCTCTAGCATTGTAAACACTGTAATGAAAAGAGTAATATATGAATGGAAACATAAATGAACCATGAACATGTCAAATTCTATTTATCTCATCAGGCGCACAGAACGACCTTGACTTGAATCACGTTATTATTATTTTTGGCACCGTCAAGACTCTCACCCTAATCACGTATAATTATTCAATAATAATATGCCTAATAATAATAAAATATAATAATAATAATAATACTTCTACTACTGCTAACAATAATACCAAAGGACCGAAACACCGTCAATCTGAACCCCGTCAGTCCGAAAACCCGTTAGGGTATTGGGGTTAGGGTTTTCGGACTGACGGGGTTCACCGACATCGCCTGGCTAATAATGATTTGGTGCAGCAGAGATACTAAAATAAATACCCGGGATCGATACACGTGAATTGCTATGCACGATTTTGATATCAGACGAAAATCTTCGGATACCGGGGTGGAAAATGATGAATATCTCCTGTAAATGATTTCGTCTCAAGAAACCAGATCTGGTCTCATACACTTGAAAAAACTTGGTCATTTTTTTTTGTAATAACTTTTTGGCAAATACCGGTAATGATCATATAAAATTTTTACCAAAAGCGTATATTAAAGTGCAAAAGTGCTTGGTAAACGGAGCCGTGTGCATACGTGTACGTTACAATTTCAATGTCAAATATTTTCTATAGAAAATTAAACGGACTATGGCCCAGAACCGACAAATATCTGAATTTCAATGCAATCCAATGAATTATTTGTCAATTGTTGATGATCCATATCCCCGGGATTTATGTATACATTTAACACTACTTTTTCAAAGGTTTCCATGGGTAGGGTACTTGATTCACGAGAAGAAACTTGAATATTTCTTTTGTATTTGTGCAACGATTCAATGACCCGGGAACAATGTGTATAGCTAAGAATTAAGTTCATTACAGGTAGACCAGCTCAACCATTTGATACCTACTACTTTAATAGTATTTCCCAATAACATGAGTGAAGAGAGGAAAACGTATATTGGCTGTTATTTTCTACCCAATGTTGACTATTTTACAGTAAGCAATATTAACATCCATGAAAAAGTACGTTTTGGGGATTCAATGAGTGTAGGTTCTACCAGGATTCTAGCTAGTTGAGTGCCGGCTAATTTTACTATCTACTATCCAAGTAGAGTGCTGGCTTGGGACATATTCTTTTTAGCGAACGTTTTTTATGTCCAAAAATGGTATCTTATTACCCCAGGACACGTGATCGATGCAAAAAATGTGTTTAAAAATAAACGAATGCCCAAGTTTTTTTGGTCAAAATTTTTTGAATGTCTATAATAATCGTGTTAAATTACTCCAGCACAATAACGAATGTCCAAAACTAATTTCTTGACCAATAATTATTTTTGAATGTCCAAAAATGGTGTCTAATTACTTCAGGACACGTAAATATTTTAGAGCAGAATTTACCCTAATACGGAATGTCACAAAATATGTGAAATAAATGTCTGAAATGTCCAAAAATGTGTCAAATTACTTCAGGATATTCTTATTAAAATACACCTTGGATATCAATATAAAAGCAAAACATGTTGTTTAATAAACCAGACTTCAGCAAGTCGACAGAAGAATATATTTATTCCTTTCTCGGAAGAGGTTCGCACTTTGACGTATTCTAGATCTCCGATATCACTGGATAGTAGTACATTGACTACATTAGATATGTGTGGTTTGCAATTTCCTTTCTTTGAAGGCATGTGGACTGTAAGCACACTCTTACTAGCCCAAAACAACACTCAACTGTACTGAATTGTCTGACCATTTTCTTATACCAAGCATAGTAAAATCCCATTCTATTAAAAGCCAATTGATATTTTCACAATACATGATATAATCAGGGAAATTCCCAAGCATTAACCTTTCATATTACATCACTTCCTGTGGGTTTTTCCCAAAATGATGTCATATTCACTTTACAATGTTGGGGATTCCCCTAATGGTGCAATACAAAATGAACATTTTAGAAAGAAGAATTCCCAAGTATCCAAAATCAGAAATGATTCAATTTGTTGTTGCTCAACTTGATGCATCAGAGGGGAATCCCTAAAATGTCTCATGAAATCGATTTTAATTGTAAACATAGATAAGTAATCAAATTAAATTACTCAGGGCACATCACAGGGTTGACTAAGTATTGTTGGTCGAGGCAGCTAAAAAGGTCGATTTACATTGTCTAAATCAATATTGAAAAATAACACCTTGATGTTTTGCAGAAGTTCAGTCTACAAATCATACTTTGAAAACTTACTTGATTTATTGTTGTTAATGAGTTATGTACGTTTTTAAAGGTGATATGTTTACAACATAACTCAAGAACCACATGACCTACAAACGCATATCTGCGATATTTGAACACGCTCGCTATGAAATGATCAATGCAATTTTTCCCAAAGCTATACATGTACCATTCGCCAGATGCTGTGAATGACCAAATCGCAACAGTTTAAAATAGTTACTAACCTTAAGGGAAGGGGTATGAACGTTTGGACTGTATTTATTGTGGGACATTAGTGCACATCAGACATATCGAATTGCATTCTGAATACGAAGAATGGCCTTCTGATATCAAATAATTTTGATTTTTGAAATTCGCAATGTAATACACATTTTATGGCAAATCATTAAAAATTGATATTTTTGATATTTAACAGTACTCAAGTAACCTTTATAAATCTGATGATTTCTACCTAAAGTGTATGTAGGTGGGATGAAAAGCAAGCCGACGATCAATTGAAAATGTTGACCTTTCGTAGTGAAGATATGGATTTTTTGCCCAAAACACCAAAAAAAAAATTAGGTCTTTTAGGAAAAAATCCATATCTTCAATATGAAAGGTCAAAATTTTCAATTGATCGTCGGCTTTTCCTCCCAGCTACATACACTTTAAGACTATATCATTAAATTTATTAAATTTACGTCGAGGACTGTTATATCTCCAAATGTGAAAAATATCAAATTTTAATAATTTGTCATAAAATTTGTATTATATCGTGAATTTCATAAAATGAAAATTATTTGATATCAGAAAGACATTCTTCGTATTCAGAATGCAATTCGATAGGTCTGATGTGCTATCATGTCCCACAAAAAATGCTGTCGAAACGCTCAAAACGCTCATTCCAGTTCCCTTAACTTAGGCAGATATGCGTGTTATGCAATTGTAATTTCATGTTAAATTGTGCTGGTGTGCGATGCGTGGTTCTTCTTTCCCCTGTGTAATTATTGATTATTAATCGTATCATTCGTATGTTCCATTGATTATTGGTAATTTTACAAAATACACAGACAATAGGCATGGAAACCGTGTGCCCGATTTGCTTCAAACAAAAGGCATATTGATCATTTAAGTGTGCATGTTACTTTGCCCTATTCTGCAAATGGCTCGTGTAATAAAATCAAAACTGAAATTTAATTTTGAATTATTTGATTTTGAATTATTTGATTTTGATTGACATCAGACTCCTTTGGTCGCGAATACTAAGTCAGGTAAAAATGGGTTGCTTATAAAAAAATGTTTGGGAACCGTCAATAAGGTCTTTTAAAATAAAATATAAATGTTGGTATTTATATAGCGCCTTTCACATGTGCACATTACATCATTATTCCGCTGGTGTTACAATATATCAGCTGTCATATGCCAAAGGCATGCTCCTACCTTTGGATGGTGCTCAATGGACAATATTCATAGCATTGCTTTGTTACTGAAGGGGATACCCTGTATAAATGAAAGCATAAATAAATAAATAACTTCCCCATTTCACCCCTGGGTAGAGAGAGGCAAGTAAGGTAAAGCACCTTGCTCAAGAACACAACACGATGGCACCGCCTGGGCTCGAACACGCAATCCACCGTTATAAGGCAGAACCCGTACCGCTGCGCCAACGTACCCGGCTATGCCCCTATGTTATTCAATATAAAATGTATTTCCTGTATTTTTCATCATTGCTACAGCAAGATGTGTATCCACCTCACGCAATCAATTGAAGCAAAATGGTAATTTGAAATTACCCAGCGATTCAAAACTACTCAAGCAGCCCGTGTCCATCCAAGATGTGCAGGATGCCGCCAAACGAATACAGAACTATGTACATAGAACACCTGTAATGACGTCACGACGAGTAGACAAAATGGCAGGAAGAAATCTGTTTTTCAAATGCGAAGTATTACAGAGAACGGGCTCGTTCAAGGTGAATTTGAAATTAATATCAGCCATGCAGACTGTATTCATACAAAATCAGTTTCAGTTACTCAGCCCCGCCCCCCTTCAAAAAGTTTAACAATTAACGTTAAGTTCCAAGGTTTTGTATCTGAAATAAGGGGTGTCAAAATATTTAAGTTTCATTATGAGGGGTTAAAAAGTTGTGGTTTCATGAACAGGTTTGTGGTTAAAGTACGTTGTTGTTTTTAGTTGTGTCTCATTTGCTTGATATTGTTAATTCCATTTTTAAAGTCGTCTAATTGGGCAGAAAATTCTGTGTGCTGCTGGCAATACCGAAACAAATTTTTATTCTAGAAACACCGACCCCTCCAAAAAATGACCCCTGATATATTAATTTTTAGTCTAACCATTTCCTCAGCCGAAATAGCCACCTATATCCTAATATATATAGGGCCTACTCTCGAAAATACGTGCCTCAATGAAGAAAATCTTTCCCTAAATTTAAAACAATGCCTCAATCAAAATTTTTAGAAACGCCGAATTTTATTCTAGGTGCACTGACCCCACCCAAACATAACCCCTAAATATTAATCTTGAGCCTCCAGCACCTTCCCCAGCCGAAATAACCACCCACCCACCCACCCACCCACCCCAGTCTGGACATGGTCATCACCTTTGAGAAAGCGGTGCATTGCAGTGGAAAAAATAATGTGACCAAACCTTTTCGGAATCGTTTTAGCTTGAGGTAACTTTTTTGTTATAAAATTGTTCTTTATGCTCATCATTTAACAGATCAGAGGAGCCACAAATGCTGTGTGTAAATTAACGGAGAAACATTCAGATGGTTCGTACCCATGTGTTGTTACACATAGTAGTGGAAACCATGGACAAAGTCTAGCATGTGCTGCACACCAAGTTGGACTCAAGGCGTATGTCGTTTTGCCGAAAATAGCTCCGTTGTGCAAGCAAAAAGCAATCGAAGAATACGGGGCTGTTAAGATATTATGTGAACCGTCGGAGCAGGTAAGAGTTAATCGTCCCAGTTACTTTATAGCAACCTAAAGCTAACACCAAACAAAACATTATATAGACCGCGGGCATTTCTTGGAAAGAAATTAACATCAAAATGTGTTTAATTGTGCATGTTAACGCCCGTGTGATACTCATAATTGACGTACAGTACGAATTCCTAAAGTTCGGGGACCCGCGCTGCACGCGTAATTTATTTCTGCAACCATAATGGGCCGCAATACGAGAACATAGTACTTAAGTATACGAGGCTAGATATAACGCCAGTTTATTACCATTAGTATTACCCTTTCTTAACAAAAAAAAAAAGAAGACATTAATTAAAATTAAAATTCCACCAGGGTTCAACCGGGATTCGAACCTACAATCTATGGATCCATAGTCCAGTGGCTATACCGCTGTGCTACGAGTTGTTCTGTCAGAAAGGCGTTTATCCACAGGTATTGGAAGAGATACCTATGGTTTATCATACTTATTGATGATAAGGATAATGAACTGAGTGCAATGCATTAGTCAAGATAATCGCACGCGCCGTGGAGTTATTGCATTTAGCTCGAGAGCCGATAGGCTCGAGAGCTAAATGCAATAACTCCATGGCAAGTGCAATTATCTTGACGAATGCATTTGCACGTGTACATTATCCGTCATACACTTTGAGTGTATTAAAACAATAGGCAATATTAATTGCTGCATTCATTATATTAGTTTTAATATTAGGGAAAATATCTTACATTTTAAAAACACCGTCAGGTCATTGACCAGCTAGGTAAAATTTAACTGGTAAAGAAAATCAAGCCCTGTATAAGTTAACTATCATACGTCATACTTTAGTAACTTATTCACGCATGGTTTGTAACCAATTGACTTTATGTTGTGATCATTTAATATCGTGGTTTCGAACACAGAGAGCACTGAACCAGCTCACCTGGAAACGATCAATTTAGATGTCCGACTAGTACTACGGTGAATTGAGATCAGAAAAAAAACATATCAACTGGACTTTATAGCTCTATAATTTGAACTTTAAAAAATCTACTTATATTAAAACACACGACATTGGGATTTTACAATTTGTTCAGTATTATAAAGCATGATCATGATATTATGCGTTAGTGTGTTTTTCCCGGGCCCGACCATGTTATTTTAGATATAGGCCTACATGTATTTCATTTATAAAATGCTGAATTTTTTGCAATGGTGTCATCTTGTAGCCTATAATTATGATCCACCTGTGTTTGGCCCTTTTTAATTAATAGAAGCTCGATTATTCTCATTTGATGTTTGATTTATTTGAGGTCATTTATCATAATTTATGACAATGATATTTGCAAAATAGAACACCGTTTGTAACTATACCATTTTAACACCACAGAATGTATATTCGTACTTTTTTGACAATTATATAGTTATGTGACCTCTGTGTCGAAAGCGCCCCCTAAATCTACTATATAGTTATGTGAAAGTAGTATTTCTAGTGTTTGAGCGTGCACGTATTATCTAGAATCTATTGTTTAGCGTGCGGGTTTTAGATAATGCATTGTTTAGCGTGCAGGTTTATATAATTTGGGCTATGAAGGGTGGTGACTGGCAACCCGGACTCCATCATGGCCGGACGTGGGTAATTTTTTCTCGGCCACCGAGCCTACTTAAATATCAAAAAAATAGTATGCAGGGGAACAAAATCAATCTGAATCGTACATACAATCTTCGAAGTGGAAAGCCAAATCAGTTGAAACACGGGACATCGAATTTTGACTCAACTGAGATACAAAAACAGCGAGGACAGAAACCAGGCAGTACGTGTATACAGTACGTGAGTAGAAACATGGCGGGCAATACAAAGGATGGACCGGATACCGTGTCCAACGCCGAGCTAAAGACTATTATGTTACGCTTAGAGAGCACGCTGAATAAGCGAATGGATAAACTACAATCACAAGTAAACAAACTAAATCAATCTGTTTCAACGAATGAAGAAACGATACGGACCCTAGAAGAAAAGATAACAAGGGACTCAGAACAAACAAACGAGCTAGCACAGGAAACAGTTCCAAACATAGACAAAAGGCTTACGGATCTAAAACAAGACATTGAGAAAAAACTCTTACTCAGTGAAATCCACGACAGAAAACTTAATCTTCTGTTCTATGGAGCTGAAGAAAAGAAAGACAAAACTATTTATGAAGTGGTGAGAAATTTCCTAATCACAGATTTTAATGTACCACAGGCAGATGTTTATGATTTCTATATTGTCAATGCCCATCGTTTGCCTCGAAGAAATTATGGTGGTCAAAGAAAAGGCCCGGACCCCATAATTGTCAGGTTTGGACATCTGCCAGACAGGAACTGGATCCTGGAACAAGCAAAAAACAGAAGCTATGTGCCTGAACGGAAACCAGTGATGGTATATACAGATTTACCCGCAGAAATGAAGAGAAAGAGGGGAATGTTGGCAGCAGAAGCGAAGAAGTTAAGAAGAGAAGGCAGAGTAACACGAATCAAAGGCACAGAAGTCATCATGGAACATAGAGCCAAGGAACAGCGACAGGGGCCGTGGGTGAAATACACAGGATGAATATGCAAATCTGCTTCTTATTTCAAAACCCTGCATAATCTGACTGACTTTAGCTCAAAAACACCGAAAAGGTTATAAAATCCAAATGTGAAAGATTTAAATTCAATATATAGGAACAGTTGAACAAATAAAAATAAAATAAGGAGGTGTGAAAAACCCTCACAGATTTTCAAGTCAACAGTAAGAAAAAAGTGCATCTCTGAAAAAAAAAAATCAGAAAACTTGAAAACGATTAATTAAATGAAATGAACACTATATGCACTGCTTAAAAGCATCAAACGTTGAGAAATTGTTGTATAAAAGTAACTTGTATCATTTATTTGCTTGCTTGCATATTTATGAAAGTGTATAATAATGATGTAAATTATTCTGTGACAAAAAGCTAACCCTGCTAGATGATTATAAATCTTCGAAGGCAGAGGTTACAGTTTTCCCAAAATTAGTGTAATTTCTTCTTGGTGGGCTCGGTGGTACGATTTTTTTTTTTCTATTTTTGCTTTTTCTGTGTTTTTTTTTTCAAAAACAACTTTTTTTCACTTATAGTTTTGTGTATGTGTTTTGGTATGTACTATAGTTTTCATATAAAGACAGCTGTGAACCAGGTTATGTATGTGGTAATCAAAAATCAAATGAAGGTTTCTGTTAAACATGTTAACATGGTTAAAGAATGGATAGTACTATAAATATATGTTCTGTAAACTGTAGAGGGTTGAGTGATAAATCGAAGAGAAGAGATGTTTTAAATTATTTAAGGAAAAAAATTTTCAATTTACTGCCTTCAGGATGTACATTGGGACCAGAAATGGGAAAATATGATCAGATCAGAATGGGGATACGAATGTTATACTGCATGTTATAAGACAAATTCCAGGGGTGTGGCAGTGTTAAGGGCTGGGGTATGAACGTTTGGACAGTATTTATTGTGGGACATTAGAGCACATCAGACATATCGAATTGCATTCTGAATACGAAGAATGTCATTCTGATATTAAATAATTTTGATTTTTTGAAATTCGCAATGTGATACACATTTTATGGCAAATCATTAAAATTGATATTTTGATATTTAACAGTACTTGAAGTAAACTTTATAAATCTGATGATTTATACTTAAAGTGTATGTAGGTGGGATGAAAAGCCGACGATCAATTGAAAATTTTGACCTTTCGTGTTGAAGATATGGATTTTTTCCCAAAACACCAAAAAAATTAGGTCTTTTTGGGAAAAAAATCCATATCTTCAATATAAAAGGTCAAAATTTTCAATTGACCGTCGGCTTTTCTTCCCTGCTACATACACTTTAAGAATATGTCATTAGATTTATATAATTTATTTCGAGGACTGTTATATATCAAAATTTGAAAAATATCAAATTTTTATAATTTGTCATAAAATTTGTATTATATTGTGATTTTCAAAAATGAAAATTATTTGATATCAGAAAGACATGCTTCGTATTCAGAATGCAATTGATAGGTCTGTAGTGCTCTCATGTCCCACAAAAAATACTGTCGAAACGCAATAAACGCTCATTTTAGATCCCTTAATGAATAACAACTTTGACTTCAATGTGCGTAATATTCAGCGGGATCAAGCAGGCAATTGGATTGTACTTGATATTACTATGATGTCCATGGATATCACGATAGTTTGTCTGTATGGCCCTAATGAGGATAATCCAGATTTTTATAATCATGTTAAAAATGTTATCGAAAACGTTGGGAACCCACACTGTATTATATGTGGAGATTTTAACTTAGTCCAAGATCAAAATAAAGATACATTTAATTATTTGAATATTAATAATCCAAAGGCAAAAGAAACTGTTTTACAAATAAAAGAAGATTTGAGTCTGTGTGACCCTTGGAGAATTATGAACCCAGATATAAAACGTTTTACCTGGAGAAGAAACAATCCCATAAAACAAGCTAGGCTGGATTTTTTCTTGATTTCTTCTGAAATTTTGAATATAATAGGTCAAACAGACATTCTACCAGGTTATAGGACTGACCATTCCATGGTAGTCATTGGTCTAAGTAAGAGCAATAATATACAAAGGGGACGAGGTTCGTGGAAGTTGAATAATGATTTAATTGAAGATGATGAATATGTGAAAGTGGTTAAAGACTCGATAACTAAAGTGAAACAAATCTATGCTGCTTCGCCGTATGACAGAGAAAATATAAACAATATTGATCCAAATGAGTTAGAATTAACTATTAATGACCAACTGTTATTTGAAACACTGCTTTTGGAAATCAGAGGCGCTACTATAGCATACTCATCAAAACGAAAGAAAGAGATAGACAAGTCTGAAGAAGCACTTGACAAATTAATAGAAAACTTAAATACGTCATACGAGGAAGCTTCATTGAAAAATAGCCCTAATGTTGAAATTTTAAAGAATGAGTTAGATAATGCTAAACATGAGCTTGAAGATATTCGTAGTAGAAGGATTAAAGGATGTTTTATTCGAACAAAGGCCCGATGGATAGAGGAGGGAGAAAAACCCACCAAATATTTTCTTAATCTTGAAAAGAGAAACTTTGTAAACAAACAAATGGTAAAAATTGTGAGAAGTAACAACACAGAGGTAACAGCTCAAAATGAGATTGAAAAGGAAGTAGTATCGTGCAGGGGTGGCTCTTCCATTGGGACTAATGGGGCAGAGCCCCACCCAGATTTTCAAAGTATTATGTGATTTTTATTAATCTTAAATACTTCTTATTTTTTACCCTTATTATTGTAAGCTATTGTAGTGGATATTCTCTGTTTATCAGTGTAATTCATATGCTTTCATTTCTGCTGGGGATTTTTATATTTATATCAAGTGTGTACCAAATAATAAACTGGCAACTCCAATGTGGAGCTTATCTGAGATAGCTCCAACAGCCCTTATTATCTTCATTGAAAAAGGGCATTGTCATATATCTGTACACCCTTCCATAAGAAACCATATGACCCCAAAGTTTATCAGTGGGTCTAACCTGTAATAGCTCCTAACCTAGCCTCGAGTTTTCTCAAGAGACTAGATACTTTATCATCTACTCAAAGTTATGGCATTTGTGGTTAAGGTCAATAGGGTGCAGGGTATCAACTTTGTCCTTGTTTATAGGTGCATGATTCAGGGTGGCCTACATTGAACAAGTAAAATATGAAGAGTTTTAGTGAGGAATTATATAGGCTCAATTTGTATTCATCAGAAATTTACACCCTGTAGGCCATTTGGTATAATGGACCAAAACAGGTCAAGGTTTCAGTTTCTGAGAAACATAGTGATTTGACTTGCTGTATAGGCCTATCGGATATTCAGTTTAGTTTCATCTAGTTTATGTATGCGGTTGTGTCATCTTGCTGATGATGAGTAGTTTAACTTTAAGGTAAGATTTTTGTAGAAATTCAAATTCTCCTTGATTCATCCTAACCTATTTTATTTTCAGCACAATAGGGGCCTATAGTATACAGAGGATTCTGAGAAAATGATGATGATTTGCAAATGGAGTTTTCTTGTCTTTTTCCAAAATATGTTCAGCAAATGTTTTGAAAATGAGATTCAAAACATCAAAACTATTGTCAAGGAAAGTTTTCATTTTATTTTCATGTCATTCATCATGTTTCACTAGATCACTATTCATGTTTTTATACTTTTTTTATACTTGTCACATATGGATCAAATTAGGTACAATTTTGCACCAAATCGCTTCATTTTGGTGTGTAATTTTACAAAATTTCCAAATTCTCAGGGGGGCACATCCCCCCTCAGACACCCCCTGCTCGCACAAGTGCGAGGGTCGGCGCCACCAAGAAAAACACCCACCAGCCGCCACTGGTATCGTTTTATGAAAATCTGTATAAAGAAAAAGGTGGAAATAATAATGTTAAAATTGATGATTATGCTTGCATAAACAAATTAACGCAAATACAATCAAATACCTTAGAGGGCGAAATTACTCATTCTGAGCTCACCTATGCTTTGAAAAACATGAAGAACAATAAGTCACCTGGGCCGGATGGGTTTACAGTGGAATTTTACAAATGTTTCTGGTTGGAAATATCCAGTTTTCTTCTTCGATCTTTAAATGAAGGTTTTAAAAATGGGTCCCTTTCTCAAGTTCAAAAAAGGGGTCATGTTACTCTTCTGCCGAAAGGAGATAAGCCCCGCCAGTTCTTAAAAAACTGGAGGCCTATATCACTTCTAAATGTATCATATAAATTGGCCTCTGCCTGTATTGCAAACCGCATAAAATCGGTTTTGCCATATTTAATTTCGGAGGACCAAACAGGTTTTGTCCCGAATAGATTCATTGGTGAAAGTATTCGACTTATTTATGATTTGTTGAGCTATACAGAAGTTAAAGAAATTCCTGGGATGCTTTTACTGATAGATTTTGAAAAAGCTTTTGACACGGTCTCACATGATTTTATTCTTAAAACTTTAAGGGCATTTAATTTCGGATCAGACATTTGCAAATGGTTTAGAGCTTTGTATAAAAATGCATCCTCTTCTGTAATCATAAATGGAAATATATCTAAACCATTCCAAATTCAGCGCAGTTGTAGACAAGGCGATCCTCTCTCACCATATATCTTTGTTTTATGTGCGGAGGTATTAGCTTCCATGATAAGACAAAATAAGGATATAACAGGAATTTGCATAAATGACATAAATTTTAAAATTGCGCAGTATGCAGATGACACTACATTAATACTAGATGGTACAGAAAAATCACTGGAAAGTGCCTTTAAAACATTGCAATCATTTTATGAGATGTCTGGTTTAAAAATTAATATAGATAAAACGGTTGCAGTTTGGATTGGGTCTCAGAAATTCAGAAATACTAAAATTAGTAACAATTTAAGAATAAAATGGAATTTCAATGGTGGCTTTGATTTTCTAGGAATTTCTTTTAGTACAAACCTTGCTCAAATGGTAAATGATAATTATGATAATGCACTTCTTTTGATAAGAAAAATGTTATCAAGTTGGAAAAAAAAATTTAACTGTGTTGGGACGGATTGTAGTTGTGAAATCACTGGCTTTGCCAAAAATAAGTTACATTGCTCAAATGCTACCAAACCCAAGCAAGGAGTTTATCAAAACGGTAAATGATGAGATATATAAATATATTTGGAACGGCAAGCCAGACAGAGTAAAAAGAAGCCAATTTATACAAAATTATGAAAATGGTGGAGTAAAGATGCCAAATGTAGAAATGCATATAAATGCTCTAAAGGTAAATTGGATTCGGAGAGTTGCCTGTGGTGATCAAAATGGGTTAAGCTATTTCGTTTTTGTTTGAATGTAATAAGTGATGATATTTGTTGCTTTGGTATGAATCGTTTTAAGGGGGTACTACACCCATCACATTTTTTTGCGGGTTTTTTGCATTTTGTGAAGAAATGAGAAAAAAAAATTGGTCAAAGTGGTATGCAAAATGAAGGGCAAATCTTCTCGTTCTATTGGTGGTATTGATAATAATGTAGCTTACATGCTTTTAATTGTACAAGCCAAAGAGAGGTACATGATGACCCCATCACAATTTTGATCATATTTGCAATTTCAGAACTGCTGACGTGAATCCACTTTACACACTTATTTATCAGCAATGGCAGACCCTAATAGTACCAAAATAGTTTTTATTTTGGAAATGCATTAATTATGCACAGCTTTGAAAACACAAATATGCATCAATTTCATGTTATCAATGAAATTAAACTTATTTTCCCCCTTCCAGTTGACAATGATATGCAAAATTTGTGTTCACAAGGCAGCACATTTGTTTCAGGTTTGATACGGTTGAAATTAAAGAACAGTCAAAACAGTCAATTTTCAGTATTAGGTGAATTTTTGCTCAGTTTTCTGAGAAAATAGCAAAGCTTACAAAACACGATAATAATGTGAATCGGTATGTTCACTATGGTAAAACCTCAATATTAAACTGTTGGACACACCCTAAAACTTCATGTGTAGTAACGGTTTCGTCACTTACCTGTAGCGGGTGTGTATTCCTTCCACTTTGAGAAAGATGAAAAATCCGTGTGAAATTTGGAACTGATAAAATCACTGCTCGCTTCGAAGATAAGCCGACGAAATCGACGCCATATTTTTATAATTGGTTTTGACCTTTGACTAAGGTTGCGCGATACTCGATACCGCGGATTCTCTGATACCGGTACGCGTACGATACCGTACTTTACAGACATGACAGAATAGGCCTAAAGAATTATTTAATGGAACGTATTGAAAAAATATTAGAAAATTGAAAACAAATATTCTAATCTCTCATTCTCTATTAGCGACTTCAGGTAGCGAATAAATTGTGTGGTAGGTCTAGACTATCTCCAACTCTAGTGTGAGCTAGTGTGATGCAGAATCCCGGGTGCAGAATTCACTGCTAGTTTATTGGAGTATAAATGATCCAGATCCAGATCTCGCAGCCCAGGCCCACCGCTAGGCCTAGGCCTACATTTAACAGTGTTTTGAATAATCCAATGGATTGTCTATGGATATGCACTCAGCAGCACATCATGGCGGGTATTGGCGGGGCATGTAGGCCTACACGATAAAACATTTCAAGGTGTGTTTGTTATGTTATATTTATTACAATTAGGTAAAAATCCCGATTTTGAAAAATGTTACGGTGCTTTAAATAACAATTGTTTTCCTAATGAAGGCCTACGTATACATGTAACGTCACAAAACACTTTTCAGCTACCTACCGTATCATTCACATTTAGAAGTGTACCCCGGTATAGAAACTAGTTTACGCTGAGGGATGATTTCATACAATTTTTAACAAAAAGGATTTTTCACACATCTGAGTTTTGGTGACCTTGAGCATTGTAAAGTGGCAATGTTCGATCCCAATCAAAGTAATTGCAAATCTTTTACAAAATATTTTCAGTACAAAAAACACGGTTTAAAATATGTTACGAAAGATTTGAAACTAGCCAATTGTAGGCCTGTTGGTTTTGTTTACAATCAACACACAAATTGTGTTAATAATGTTTTAAACTTAAATTGTCAACAGAAAGAGTCAGCTGATCATCAGGTTTTATGTCTTCTTTTAACAAGAGTGGAAACAAAGGAACCCGAAGAAATATGTGCAAAGTTATTGACTTCGGCTAGCATCTTAAAATTAAACTCTGAGTCAAAAATAAGCTTTGTTTCATTAATTAAAAAGAAAGTTGTAAAGTTGTTGTATCTTGTTAGTAAAGTGAAGTTTGCTACTATTTTTATTATTACCTGTGTTGCGATTCGAAATCCCACAAAGAGTATAGCAAGTTCGTTATTAAATGTGGTAGGCCTCAGTACCCCCCTCCCCTCCCCCAACATACACATTGACTCATTTAAGGCGCGGATTCGGGGGCTGACGGCCCACCACCCCCCCAAAAAAAAAAGAGAGAAGAGAAGGGGAAGAAAGGAGAAAAAGAGAAGAGAAAATGGAGGAAAGGAGGAGAGAAACTAAATTGCACGTAATTGAGTAGGCCGATGTCTAAATAATCGCACAGTCGGGACGATTGGAAGTAGGTCCTATAGGCCTATAGGCCTGCGATTATTTTCGGTATTGCTTGAAGGCGGGTCCTCGTCCTAAAAGCATGTGAAAATTACTGCGGGTCCGCCGATATGCAGGGCCCCTCACATTTTGCCACCAAAGTCAGTATTAAGACGGACTCCATACCGACTTCATCGATTTATGCATGCTTTAGTAAATTGCCAATCTCAAGTTTTGCAAATTGAGTTCGGGCCCTTTTTTCTATTTAAAGCAATTGATTCAAATAGTAGTGTAAAAACAATGCACCGAATGGCTTCAATTCGACCTTCATCTTGCAAATTTTTCAAACTTCTCAGGGGGAACATCCCTCAGACTAACCCTTGCGTAGTGGATAAACATATGATCATTTTCGCTCTTCTTCCAACATTTGCAAATTTAAGCCCTATGTTAACACAATTTGCGGTATAGGCTTACAGGGAAAACTTGTCCAAGGAAGGTTTCATGGACCATCATTTAACAAATTCGCGGCTTTTTCAAACTAAAGTTTTACACACTAGTACCAAAATGGTCCACCAAAACACTTCAATTTTCTTCATTTTACACTCCCCTGCGTAATCGATATACAAGTGGCCATTTTCGCTTCTTCTTTCGCCGATTTATGTTTAAAACAATTTTCACAAATATTCGGCCGCCAAACTAAAATTTTACGCCGTGAGTAATAGCGCCAAAATTGTCCACCAAATCGCTTCAATTAGATCTTCATTTTGCACCAGTTTCTTATTTCTGAGGGGGAACATCCTCCCTCAGACAACCTCCTGCGTCGCGCAAGCGCGCTCCGCGGCCATTTTTTAAATTTTATTTTATTTTTTCTAAAAATTCGGCCGCCACCCCCTGACTGCTCTAGATAGACAATCGACAAAAGCTGGTATCGCCCATCCCTATGGAGAGTGACATCCGCTGACATCACAGACCAGGCGGTGATGGAAACGATATCGCCAATTTTGAGGTCGCCATTAGATTTAACACATAATCATGAAATCGTCACAAAGAATTCTAAATTTGTTATGTGGTGTCAAAGCAAAATTATCTTACTTTAAAACCGTCGGGGTACGACAAAGTACCCCACTGCAAGTATGATAATTTTCTATTTGTAATTGCTAACCGTGTAGTTTGAATGGGGCTGTCAGTGTATCTTCGCCAGCCTCGTACGTCACGTGTTGCGCTTCCTACGCCGCCTGTCACAGACGTAAAAAGTGGATCGCTAAAAAATAAGCGTCCTTACCAACCAGTCAACTTTAAGACAAATGGGTGAAAAGACACACTTTTACAAAGTTTTTTCATAATTATTTTTATTTCACATGATCCGTGCATATATCGCCTAGCTATAAATGAAAAAATATTTTTTTAGACCAATCAAACCAATATATGGGTGTAGTACGGCCTTAATGACATGAAAAACATGATCGATAACAAGTTCTGGTATGATACTCTGCTTTCTTGGTCCTCGCTTATAAACATTGTAAATTATAATAATCTGGATTTCAATCGTATTGCAAAACAATACTTGTGGTGGAACGATAAAATAAAGATTGGTGGTAAATCAGTTTGTTATGCCCATTGGAAGAAAAGGGTGTGCTGTTTATAAATGATCTTTTAAAAGTAAACGGATCTTTTTTGTCTAGTGCAGAATTTACAAAACTTTATAAAGTGAAGACCAATTTCTTGGAATACAATGGTATTGTCAGGGCAATTCAATCAAACTTTAATTACAATGGCACTATAGGCTCCAAACTAGCCTCGCCTTTTCAGTCATATAATATGGAATTACTTTTTAAGCAACGAAAAGGGTGCAAAGTGTTCTATGATATTTCTATTGGATCAAAGATGAAGAATAAAATGAGTAAGTGGCAAACGGAATTTGGAATGGACAATGATGATTGGAAAAAAATATGTACCTTAAATTTTAAATTTTCTACTGATATTAAAATGAGATGGTTTCAATATAGAATTAATCAGAGTATCATAGGCACAAACACTTTGTTGTTGAAAATGAACACGAGAAATGATGACTTATGTACATTTTGTAAGACAAATCCGGAAACAATCAAGCATCTCTTTGTGGATTGCACTATTTCTAGAAACTTTTGGGATAACTTTAAAGATTGGATAAAAGAGAAGCTTAATAGATCTAGCTATAGCCCCTCAATTAATTCTTTTTGGATCAACACATGATTTTATTTTAACACTGATTTTGACTATTGCAAAACTTCATTTGTATAAAGTAAAGATGACAGAAAAACGACCAAATTTCGATGTTTTAAAAGGAAGTTAAATGTTATTACAATGTTTTGAAATACCAAGCAAAATGTAGCTTACAGTTACAAAAGTTTAATAAAAGGTGGCAATCCTGGCAACTGTTAATGGCATGATAAAAATCTAATCCCTGTGTATTTTAACCATTGTAAACTCGCTTCACTCTTAATTTAAAAAAAAAAATAGTAAAAATTGCTTAATGTTGAGTGAGAGGGAGCGGGACAGCGGGTGAGACGGGTGGAGCTCAGTGTTGATTGTGTGTTTGATAGGCCTACTAAATTTGAGTCGTAATCCAGTAGTTGTCAACCCGGGGTTGTCAACATTGGGCTCTATTCGCTACATTTTGGTGCTCTGTTCCCTTTTTGCTCTGCATTGATTAGTTTTTATTTAAAGTGTTGCTTTTTTCCAATCCTCTTATAACTCTCTGTTAATGCCTATGTCATTAATCAAATGCATGTAAATGTACATTAAGGTCACTGATTAGTGGCAGTATTATGTAGTAAGAAACTTTTAATAAAATCAGCTGTCTACAAAAAAAAAAAAAAAAAAAAAAAATGAAGGGTAGTTCGCAAAAATAATGCACGGGAGAAGAATACATAACGATGAATAGAAACGGGCACTAGAAGTGTATTACGGAATAAAGCGCATACACACGATATTCTATGACTAGTTTATAAACTTACCGTATATAAATTCCGATCAATAATGAACCTTACCTCGGACTATGCGGCTAGTGGTATATTGCGGCCCATTATGGTTGCAGAAAGAAATTAAGCGCGACGCACACCCTACCAAAATGTAAGTTCTTTTTTAATTCCCAAAGTTCGGGGACCGCGCTGCGTCGCACACATCCTGGGCACACCCCTTCAAAAAATTCAAGTTGAGTGAGTTCTCCGCCCCCCCCCTCGGAATTTGAGTCGGAACTTTCCTCTGAAAAAGGGTAATACTTCACGGTGTAATTTGATTTTTAAACAACTGTATACGCGTTATACCTTTCATGCACTTAATATTATTTCTTTTAACATGTTAACAAGGATCGTGAAGCTCAAAAGGATAAAATTGTGGAAACAAATGGTGCTGTTTATATTCCGTCGTCACAACATTATGACGTCATAGCTGGACAAGGAACTATAGCATCAGAACTACTTGAACAGGTAATAGGCCTATATAGTAGATATTGAATGATGACAATTAGGACATAATATTGATTAAAATCGTGAAAAGAATCTGCTAATTTATAACTGTCAGAAGAGTGAAAAAAACACTGCACGTCATAGGTGTCGACAGGTGCTGTTGAAAGTGCTATCACCTCCGGGTATCATAATTATTTCATCTTATTCTTATATATTATACTATAAATCGTCAAATTCAAACTATAAGTTTGAGGTGCAATGCCATTATTCTCAGTGTCGTAACCAGTGCCGATGCCCCCCCCCCCCCTTCATTTAGGCCGTCGATACACGACAGGCCTTGGCAAAAATTTAATTAGGTAAACAATAGACAATTTTGTATGCACTGCATGCACATGGTGAAGAAACTATGGATGGCGGAAACCTTCTAAATACGCCTAAAATAATACGCCTAACCTTAGACGTCTAAGATGCAATCTTAGACGTCTAAGATGCAATCTTAGACGTCTAAGATGCAATCGTAGACGTCTAAGGTTAGGCGTATTATCTTAGGCGTATTTAGGGACCGTTCACAAACACTTGTAAGGGGGGCCTGATGCAAACAAATTTTATCGCGAAAATTTTTCGGGGCCCCCCTTTACAGACCTCGAAAATTTCAGGGCCCCCCCTTTTTGACATGAAAATTATGGGTCAACCCCATAGTAAAGCATATAAACTCAATTTTTCTAGGAAAATTTGTGGTCATTTTTCAGGCCCCCCCCCTTAGGAGGGTCAAAAAAAATTCAGGGCCCCCCCTTTTTGCATCAGGCCCCCTAACAAGTGTTTGTGAACGGTCCCTTAGAAGGTTTCCGCCATCCATAAGAAACAAAGTAAATATTGCCACAATCTGCCTGTTTATAAGTTAATAGGCTAGTACATAAAAAGTGGGTTGAACATTTTTTTGTCGTTGAAAAGTTTGCACACACCGTCGGGAACAAATATTTCCGTCGGTAGGGCCTACATTACGAAATTTGTACCCCCCACTGATATTCTTAAAACATCTATAATTTCTCCTTGATCAGGTATCGGATGAGAACAACAATCCCTTGGATGCAATAGTGGTACCGATCGGCGGTGGGGGAATGTTGGCTGGTATTTGTGTTGCTGCTAAGGTAAGCTACAACATATTATAGTTGTGTGCCCTTTTAAATTGATATACAATTTCCTTAATGAATGCAATTATAGATGGTGTTAAACTGTGTGACTACTATATTGGTTCACACCACAAATACATTACCCCACACCTTGCTAAAAAAATGACAGGCATTCCATAAAGGGTCTGGTTGCTTCAAATGTATATTTGCTTTGAAAACCAGGATCTAGGTAGTTTCAAATATGAAAAAAGTATCTGGTCATGGCTAGAATTTTGAGATTCGAACCTATGCAACTACACGTCAAACCGGTCGAGTTACTGATTCAATATTTTTTTTATGTTTTTACTTTAAATGCCTCAAATAATATGCATGTTTGTAATATAGGCCTACATGATAAAGGTAATACAAGTAAAAGTCGTGAGTTAGGGAATGATGTGTTTGAAATCATTGGCTTTTAACACTCGGGCTCCAAGTGCGTCTGCATGAAGTTGCTGAACTGAAAGTCAAGGTGAATATGTCGTCGAGACGGTTATAATTTTGAAAAGCCACATATTAGATACTAACCCTTACGGCTTTTTGGCGACGGGAAGGGAAATAAGGAAGGAATAAAGAGAGAGAACAAAGAAAGAAGTTGTTTGCTCTGGGTGGGATTCGAACCTGAGACCCCTCGCATGCCAAGCACTGGGTCGGCGACACTTTGTCATGGGTGTTGGGCTTCGCTGGCCAGCGAAACCGTGCCGATATGTCACTTAGAGCGATTGCGTTGTCACACCACGTGGGATGCAGGCACGAACAGCGCACGGTTAGGGTTAAGTTTTGCTAAATAATATCGACGCAACCTCTTATGACATTTTTGTGCTTATTGCAGTCGCTTCAACCCGGTATCAAAGTCATAGCTGCCGAGCCTAAGCTTGCAGACGACTGTTATCAATCGTTCCACGCAGGAACAAGATTACCCCTTCCGAAGTATCCGGATACAGTTGCCGATGGGTTAAAGATCAACATGGGACCAGTCGCTTGGCCAATCATAAAAGATCTAGTTGATGACGTCATAGTCGTCGGTGAAGATGAAATAAAGGTATTCAAATGAAAAAAGATAACAACTTATCATTACTCTTTTAATTCTGCAAATGCCAAACATGTATATCATCAAATTCCTTAAACTTTATAGTCAAAATATTGTTTATTTGTTAAAAGGCTGAATTTGTGGAATCGTGGTATCCTGTGAATAGTAATGAGCTCTAGCGAAACTATTGTGGTTGTTTTGAGGGCTTGACGAATAATTCAAATATTAACAGTTACACTTTGTAGGTCTGGTGGGTCTTGAGTTCAGATGCAAAGAGTGTTAAAACGAAACATCTTCATAAAACGACACGTATATCTCAAGAACCACAATACATTAAGCAATTTTTGAAAGTGCATGTTTTGCATTCTGTACCCATTCAAATCTGCAAGATTAAATTTTTCATTAATCCTCTAATCTATAGACAATGAAAATTGATTTTTTTTGGAGGGGGGTTTGAACGACCATGACTACTCTGACACGCCTTGTGCCTTTCTTGTATCATGTTTTCATTGTATTTTCAGGAGGCAACCAAGCTGGTGTGGAACACAATGAAATTGTGTATTGAGCCTTCTGCAGGAGTTGGCGTGGCAGCTGTTTTATCGGATCAGTTTAAAAAAGAAGGATCCAATCTGAAGAATGTAGGTGTTATTTTGTGCGGTGGGAACGTCGACTTAGCAGCCGTGTCGTCATGGATTGCATAGAGTAGAGGAAATCTATTTTATATTTATATTGGAAGTGTTTATATAATAATATGTAATATCAACTATACCCAGCAAACACAAACCGTTTTGGAGAAAACGTTTTATTGTCGGGTTATATATACATGGTGTAAAACGTTTTAATCACATTCCAAAAAAATATTCCTGAAAATTTGATGCAAAACATTTAAATAGAATGTTATAGAGTTGACAAAATATTTTGAAAAAAGTTTGCTAAAAAAGTACAATAACATTTTGAAAACATTTAGTGCTTTTTCATATAAAACGGTTTAAAAATGCTTTCACGACCTTTATATAACACGACATTCAAATATTATTAAAACGTTCTGAATATAACCAAAACGTGTTTATAACACGTTTATGACGTTTTAAGAACATTCTTGTGTTTGCTGGGTAAGTGGCTGTAATAAAGTTAGCGTTTTAAAAATGAAAGGTAGATATTTGATATTATTTATAGCTAAGAAAATGACTGCGCATCAATTGTTTTGATGTTTAGATTTTTCACACTGCCCAACCATAAACTGATGCACAGTCATTAACCTCATTCATAAACGTCACATTTCAATGTGTTTAAAACCATCTGTATAATATTATCATATTTTTCTACCATAACAATTGTAATTTTGTCTTTCATTTTCCCTTTTAAAAAATCGAATAGCCGACCTATTACAATGCGAAATATGCGGCGGACAAATAGCAGTGTTATTCGCTGTCGAAGTGACGTAATAATCAGATTAACTACCATAGCAATAGATGAATACTCTTTTTGAATATAGATCACCCTGCACGACAACGTTCACGCGGTACATGCATTGAACAATAGATGTCAAAGAAATGCTGATAACTTGCACCTGTAAGATTAGTATCTTTGAAAAGAGCTGTATTGTATTCCATCTATGATTGCAGACACACACAGGTGATCAGTGCAACCTGCTTATAGTGCAGGACGATATATTCAAAAATTGTATTCATATATTGCTATGGTAGTTAATCCGATTATTTGGTCACTTCGACAGCGAATACGTACGCGATGGTTCGTTCACGTTGGATACATTTAGAAAACGAGTGTAAGATGAACTACCAAAACCTTTCCTAATGTTATGGTTGTAACAAAAATATATTTTGTAGATAAAGGACCATTGCGTGCATATAATGTCATTATCAAAATTATACTTTTTCGTGGGGAAAATAGTCACGTTGCTCAAATTGTGTAATCGGGCTTTTATAGAAGTGTGTATCAAAGATGCAATAATGTTGTACGGGGAGTCTTATATACAACTCAATGAACAATCCTCGCGTATACCGCGCGTATGAATGACCTCAAATTTTCACAACTCGCTGATTCTTTATTATAATGATTTCTTACCAACAAAATAGAAGTTAATAGTTGGTATTTCCTTCGTGTATTCAATATCATTGATTGTCTTCATTATATTGTAAACTGAACAAATTCTTCGAATTTCTGCGCGTTCATTGCGTACGTGTATAATACTAAATACTGACATGACTTCTCCGTCACGGGAGAGTGGTTTTGAATAGTTAGACAAGCGTACGTTCACGGCGTATGAGAATCGCAATGTCTACTCCTTATTCCAGAAAAATACAGCACTAATTTTAGGATTAAACATTAAGTTCTGCCAAGTGAAACATAGCTCAATCCTTATCGTTCATTTAGTACTAACTTGAGATAAAAGAAAAAGCTCACTGTTTTACTAATTTCTTGAAAAAATAAAGATTTTCAGCTAGACTTGGCCTATGCCATAGTCGAATTTTGAACGCATCTGTTGGAACTCGAAATTATACTGATGTGTATTATAATTAATAGTAATGGTCTTAAAGAGTTTATATAATTAGTGACAGTAAAAGTAAAGTATACTTATGTTATTGAATGCAACATATCTTGCATAATGGCTCACTTTAATACTGAAAATTTTTGGAATCTACCAGTTTATTTGCGAAAGCCCTAGTGAGGCTAACAAACAGAGGGAGTACGGTGACTGAAAAGATTGGATCCATGAGCCATTGCATAATGGCTCACTTTAATACTGAAAATTTTGGAATCTACCAGTTTATTTGCGAAAGCCCGAGTGAAGCTAACAAACAGAGGGAGTACGGTGACTGAAAAGATAGGATGTGAAAATCTATCAATTGCACACAAAGTAATACAAATCAGCGTTTTATGCTTATGTAATAACCAGAGTATGCAAAATGGGCAAGTGGACTACGGAGAAGTCTAATTTTCAGCATGTTTTGGGACAATCGCGTCACAAAAATAATTAAAGTCAAAATTTTGCTCAAATGTTCAGCTTTTTGTGATACTTTAATTAAATGATTGGTTATAAGAATGAAACATGTCTTTTCCAAAAATTATAATGCATAAATTGACATTAGTCTTAAGACTTGCAAGCACATAAAACACCCTAAAATGCCCGTTTTTGACCCTTCATAAATTTGGCCAATTCGTGGAATTTAACATTTATTGCCAGTTAGTACTAAATGAAATAATTAGGATTGAGCTGTGTTTCATTTGACAGAAATTGATAACAAAAATTAATCTCAAAATATTAGTTCTTTTTTTTAGTAACCAAAATGCACGTAGATCTGTATATTTCCTCTTCAAAACACGTGTTGGGTTAAATCAGTGCAATTATTATGTAAATTACCGTAACAGGTGTAAAACCAATTATGTGAAATCTCAAATTTGAAATCATTAAGGGATCGGATAACAACGTTTGCACAGTATTTTTTGTGGAAACTGAGAGCACGTCAGACATGCCCAATTACATTCTGAATACGAGGAATGTCCTGCTCATATCAAATAATTTTGAATTTTTTTTTTTTTAATTCGCGATATAATACAAATTTTATGGCAAATATTTTTGATATTAAACAGTCCTCGAAATAAACTTTATAAATTTAATGATATTTACTTAAATTTTACGTAGCTGAGAGAAAAAGCCGTACATCATTTGTAAATTTTGTCCTTTCGTATTGAAGATACATATACATTTTTCTCCCCAAAACACCTAAATTATGTTGGTGTATTGGGGAAATTCATGTATATCTTCAATACGAAAGGTCAAAATTTTTCAAACCATGGACGGCTTTTCCTCCCAGCCACATACACTTAAGTACATCTCATTAGATTGATTAAGTTTACTTTAAGGACTTTTAAATGTCAAAAATATACATTTTTGGCTCTGAGCGGAGCTTATCAGTGCCTTTGTCATGCAACTAACTAGCATTCATTTTCAGGCCACAATACGCTGTTGGTTTTTTATGCTAAGGATCATTTAATGACTGATATGAAGACTTAAGTTTCGTTTCTAAGTTTGGCTAAGTTATTTTCGAATCGATTGCACTCCAGATTTTATTGAAATTCAGGCGATAAAAGTATTATTTTTGGGTAAAAAAGACCAAAATAGTCACGATAATCGAGTTATATCTTGGTTCCCTGTGTGTGCTAGAGATTATTCTGGTCTGTATAATTTAAGATGCGTAATACAGACGGAAACCAATGGAGGTACATTTCTTAAGATTTAGTTCAGATCAGAAATTATTTGACTACTTCTTAACTTTTCTTCACTATTTCTTTATAATTTAAATAAAGAGATAGGTAAGGAATGTCAAAAAATAGTCAAGAACATGTCTGAATCTTGAATAAATCCCCGAATAAATCTGAACAAATGACTTTTCTGGGGGACTATTTGGCTTGCGCAAGTGCAGTACGAAAGCACTGTGCCGATTTTTTTGTTAAAGGTCACGTTTTTACCGATAAGCTGCGATGCTCAACAAACTTCGTACTTTTCTATGAGGCTATTTTGAACCAATAAATCGATTAGTTTTTCTTGATTGATGACATCACCATTTCTGAACCAATCAGCAAACAGTTTTGTGTGATTGATCGATTCTTGCAGTAGTCTCCACAGCAGCCAGTTTGGTTCCGCCCCTTCCACACAAACATTTTTGTGGAGGGAGCGTAACCAAACTGGCTGCATAGGAGACTAAGTTCACTGACCCACTGACCTTGCAAACTCAACCACAGAGAGCTACGGTGCATAATCGAGGTGAAAATACGCTAGTTTGTTTACCATTCTGAGCTCATGAGCTTCTGGTAAATGTCATTCCGAAGCATTTACGAGCATACCATAATATTTTTTTTATTATATATAAAGATGTTTATTTAAGTTATTTGTAAAATTCAGCGATGGACTTAATATAGAAGTGGTTTGATTTTAGTTGTAAACGCGGGACTCGACCGGCATGACAAGTTGAACATGTGAAGTTCCAAATTCGGAAGCCATGTACTACTATTCCATGTACGTAGGTCTCACACGAACTGCTCCGAGGTTATACTGACTACTAGATTGTCTACTTTTGTACTTTCGTAAGTGATGAAATTGAAGAAAAAATCATGAAGTGAAATCTATCAGAAATAAACACTGATGTGATGTAGGCTAGTCCTGCTTAATCGGAGTACAGCATCCAGACCAGGCAGATCCAGATCCGAACAGAACTTACGATTGTTCGGTTGGACCGGGTTCAACACACATGACACAACAGACATGTCAGGACAGAACAGTTTTGGTGTTTACAAAAAATGCAAATGATCTCAAGTCACAAAAATTTGTTATAAAATTTCATTTTTGTCTCGCCTCAGTATTTCTGTCTGTCCGGGGTGTGGATGTCCGTGTGTCCGTCTGGAGCTGTATCTGGGAAACTGTAAGACCTACGCAGTACGTGGACGCTACTTGGTGGGAGGAAGGGTATCTAAGTTTGCTCCGTAATTGTATGTTTTCGGTGAAAAATAATGCAAATTAACATAGCTAATTTGCATAATTTATGCAAAAATCAGCGCAAATTGATAAAATTTCATTTCTGAACTTTGTTCAGGATGGGACTTAGTAATCACTATTTCCGTCTGTGTGTGGGGGTGGGATGTCCGAATGTTTGTCCGGAGCTGTATCTGGGGAACCGTAAGACCTACGGGGACGCTACTTGGTGGTAGGAAGGGTATCCAAGTTTGCTCCGTAATTGTATGTTTTCGGTGAAAATATGCAAATTAACATAGCTAATTTGCATAATTTATGCGAATATCAGCGCAAATTGATAGCGGTGCATGGTAACGAAACCTTGTGACAGGAATGATACACACCTGCTGATCACCTGATTAGTTTTTGGCGAAATGTATGCGCATTTAGTTGTTAAGTTGCATAATTTATGCGGAACGCTTCTACAAAATGGTTGGAAATCTGAAGAAATCCGCCTTGTGAAGCTGTTTCTGGGGATCCGTAAGAATGCTAAGCCCTATGATGATGAAACGTGGTGGGGGTAGCATGACCAGAGGATCTCGACCTGATTCGATTTTCAGCGCAAAATATGGTAATTACCTACCTAATTTGCATAATTTATGCATAATATGCAAAAACCTTTTTTCTCGGAGACTAGGGGTCGCACATTCTTCAAACTTGGTGGGCGGGTGCATCTTGACCCCAGACAGAACAAGTTTGTATTGGTTAGTGGGTGAAGGTCACTCGAGGTCATCCAGGGGTCATCTAAGGTCAAATTACTAAAAACTGTCGTATGGGCATGAAACTTGGTGGGTACAGTTAACATTTAGAGTCAAATTTTCTGACGGTCATTTTGGGGTCATCCGAGGTCACTTAGGGGTCATCCGAGGTCAAATTACTAAAAACTGTCGTATGAGCATGAAACTTGATGGATACACTTAACATTATGAGTCAAAGTTTCGGAAGGTAATTTCGGGGTCATCCAAGGTCACCAAGGGGTCATCTGAGGTCAAATTACTAAAAACTGTCGTATGGGCATGAAACTTGGTGGGTACAGTCAACATTTAGAGTCAAATTTTCAGACGGTTATTTTGGGGTCATCTGAGGTCACCAAGGGGTCATCTGAGGTCAAATTACTAAAACTGTTGTATGGGCATGAAACTTTGTGGGTACAGTCAACATTTAGAGTCAAATTTTTGGAAGGTCATTTCGGGGTCATCCGAGGTCACCCAGGGGTCATCTGAGGTTAAGTTGCTAAAAACTCGCATGGGCATGAAACTTGGTGGGTACAGTCAACATTTCAAGCCAAATTTTTGGAATGTCATTTTGGGGTCATCCAAGGTCACTCAGGGGTCATCTGTGGTCAAATTACTAAAACCTCATGTGGATATGAAACTTATTGATGGATGTATTATGCTCTGCAAATAAGATATAGCTACCAACCAGCAAGATGTATGATTGTGTGTGATCTGGCACATACAATGTATATGATTTCACCTGTTGCACATTCGACTGCAATTACTTTCACATTCAAAAAAGCACAGAGCCACAGCACCATTGGTGCTCTTGTTAATAATTTGCCATAAAATTTGTATTATATCGCGAATTAAAAAAAAAATTATTTGACATTCCTCGTATTCAGAATGCAATTTCATATGTCTGATGTGCTTTCATGTCCCACAAAAATACCGTGCAAACGTTGCTATCCGATCCCTTAAAGATACTTTATTTTTATTATAAGCGGAGGTATTTACCTCGGATATCAAGTTAAACTGGATGCGAGTTCAACCTGCCCATTGCATTGCCCAAAAATTCCCACCCAGTAAATTATTTTGCACAAACAAAAGATGGGCACCATACAATAATCATTTAATGATATGTAGTATTGATGATATCTTTAGCTTGAAATCAACTCTTGCTATTTGAAAGAGATGTATATATTTTTTTCAAATATTTGCCATATTTATTTATTGATTGAAGTTCAGTTTCTACTTTGGAACAGGAATAACAATATGGAAGCTAAAATTATTATAACAATATCCAGACAAACCTGAAACCTGTGTGCATGTTATCTTAAGTAGATACATTATAGCATCATGTGTTAATATCATACTTCATCTACTTCAGTAGATATGCTATCTTCAGTAGATAACGTTTTGTGTACACCAAATAGCAATTTACAGTTATACCATTTGCATGCTGGCGACACATGGTGTTATTTTCTCATGATACTTTGTATGTGGTGGAATGTGCATCATGTGCATGTTTGAAAATAAAATGTGCTTTTAATTAAGGTGAGAGTTCATTATAGATTTAAAACACGATTGGTATAAATCCAGACATACATTTCAAGCCTTTGCTACATGCAGTAGCTAATAGCATTAGTTACAGCAACGTGTTCTAGCCATTTGATTACAGGTAATCAATCTTAATAAAATATTGAAAGAATATATTGTCTTTTTACACCTGTCGGCTGTGCTTTATTTACTTTAAAATAAGAATTGGCGGTAAATTAAATATTTTATGGGAAATATATAGTGTTGGCCATTTACTTCCAAATACTAGTAAATATATTTCCCGGCTTGCATTTGTGTGTGTGGGGGGATATTGACGTATACCGGCAAAATACTAGCGGTACCCAGTGACGGGGGGGGGGGTTCTAATTTTAGGAGGCCTGAACATTTAGGAGGCCAGTCCAGGGGCTATTTTAGGAGGAAAAAGTCACTGCACGTTGGCAAATGTAAAGTCTCGATGATCAACCAGCTGTGACGAGCTTGCGGGGAGGGGTGGAGGGCTGGTCCCTCTCCAGCTTTGGCGATTTTTAAAAATCATGCATTTTAGTAATTTTTGACTTTACCTGATTGGACACTTGACACTCATTATATATCAATACTTAATCTACAAACAAAAGTGCAAAATAGGTCTGAATAAAATTTGAATAAAAAAGCAACTTGGCCGAAGGTCTAACATATTGATTTTAGGGGGGAAATACTGCAGTCAAACGCTTTTCTCACTTGTAGGGCGTTTAGGACTATTTTACTGGCAAGTTATCAATGTTATTAGCTCAAACGGGTGGGGTCCAAGGATCCACCTTAGATCCTTTGGTGGAATCCATCGTCAAAGCCCCTTGCTGGGGCAAGGAGTAGAGTCTCAAGCTCACGAGTTTTTTAAAGGCCTTTTTTTATTAAGTTTTCATGATTAAGTTGGAAAGCGTTTTCTTGAAGTCGTTTAATAACGTCTTCGAGATTTACAAGTTGATCATATCATACGATATTTACTTATTTTTTGGTGAGTGTAGACAATAATTTGGTTTAATTCATTGAGTTAAAAATTATTTTATTTTATGACCACTCAAACAGTAAGAACTTTCATCTGTTGAGGTGTTTATTACTGACAACATAATCCCCACTATTTTGTTTCCAAACCACGCATAGTCATATCACGGAAGAATACATGGATTTGTGCACAAAAGATCTAGATCCTGAAAAGAAACCACAGGTAACCTACTTTTAGCCTTGGTTCAAGGCGTTAGGCTGTTTTTTCACACCACTATTTTCTTTAAAATTGTTTAGTTTATTCACCATGGTCTAAATGGCTTTACTGCTTAAATATTGTTAAACTATGTCAAACCATATAGTCGGGATTGGGAACATTAAATTTGGTCGGGAACCTGGAATTGGAGTATAGGCCTAGTTTCAAATTTTTTTTTCGCTTTTCTTGATTATTTTTTATATCAGCCATCTTAAAAATCGTTTTTAAGACCATAACCAAACATCTAGATGCTATTAAAAAGTTTTGACCAAAACCAAAACGCGTTTATAGCATATGTTTAGAACGTTTTCAAAACATTTTACCTATGTCTCAATGTCTCACTGAGACGAATCCAATTTCACGCATTCCTACACCTCAACATATGAAAAAGTTTGGCCACAATATGAGCATAAAAGTGGTAGCATGAAGAGCAGCATTATTTTACTGCACGACCTTGTATTAGGCAAGCATGGAAAAACCCATTGTGCTCCCCATTGTTCACTCGTTATGGCTGATTGATTTCCATTGTTAGGAATCCCCGTGCACATCGAAAATATGAGTTTTGGTGATATTTATTATTATTTTGGATCAAAAAGTGCCACCATTTGCTATCCACTAATAAACTTGAATTTTATATCATCAGAAAGATAACTCTCTCAAGTGTTTATTCCAATGCGAAGAAAAATGTTAGCATGTTCCAGTGAAATGTTCTGAAATTATTTATCAAATAATTTGCTCAAAAAACTTGAAAAAGAAAGAAAAATGTCCCATTTCCCATTAAAAATTGAAAAACGTACAACTTTCTAAGTAAAAAGTGCCACCTTTTCCCAAAACTCAATGCATTTATAATTTATATTATTTGAAAGTAGATATATCAAAGTTTTTAATACCGAGCGAAGATATTTAAAAACATTTTTTGTTTTCCTGTAGTGGTTGAAGATAGGTAGAAAAGTCGACATTTTACTAGAATTTCCTGTGTTAAAAAGACCTTTTGAAAGTGGCGTGAGCAGATGCACCAAAGTTTTCCATATGTGGCAGCCATAGCTGGGTCCCCCTTAGGTCTATTCGACCTAAAATGTGAAATGATGTGGCCTTGGCGGTGATATTAAGCTGCATCACCCATCACCCGTGTTACACGTAATAAAATTCAGCATCGATTTTTAAGCGGATTTAATACACCCAATTATTGGGCAGTAAGAACACAAGTTTTGTGCAGACGGGACCCAGTAATGGCCGATTGAATTCTGACCTTCACTTGGCTCGTTGGATTTGTCAATATATCTATTTGCCGAGATATGGGTTAAATTTGCTTATTTTAGAGATATTTCGACTCGGTGACTATACATTGCAACCGTAAAGAACTATGTAACAAATACACAGCCTTCTGCTTTTCCATTTTAAAAATGTTACGTCCATTTCACAGTGTTTTGGTAGGCTTTGAAATTACTCAATGATGACAAGCGAGTCAAGGTCCAGAATTTCATTCTAAGACAGTGTCAGAGGATCAGGACCAACAAAGGAATTGAAACGATACTAGCGATTATAACCTTTATAAAAATCAAAATTAACGATTACACATTTTGGATAGACTGTCCCACAGTCTCGGTTCGGTCCGGCCTGGATAATGGAACGATAGGCCTACATAATAACATAATAGCCTATCAAAATATGCCATAGTCCTTCACCCCCCCCGATTCTAAATACACAGCGCCCCGAACAAATTCACAGCGCCCAAAACCAATTCCTCTTTCTACACAAATTGATGCCACTACACTAATCACACCTCCTATATTGAACGCTAAATTTCAGTGACCGCATTGATTTTTAATGCTATGTAATCTACATTACCAGTCGTTCTCCATGGACCCGAGGAAGGGTCTAATTTTAGATTTTGTTTACAAATTTTTGGCCCTAAAATTATTCTCATAAGCCGTTTAATGTTGATGGCTACTAGTAGGCATGTCCACTAAAAATTGAAGTACATTTAAATTGATTCAGACCTAACTTATTGGCTTGGAATTGATGAAAGAAACATTTTGGCGTTTAAATAATCTTAATCGGACGTTTCATTCCAGAGATATGGCCTTTCGAGTGTCACGGTTTTATATAGGGCTGCTAGAACATGTTAAAAAGTTAAAGTCCAAAAGGAATACTAACAGAAAGTGCAACTTTAAGGTACTTTTTCTTAATGTATTTATTAACTAGCGTTATCTGGAACATTATATTTGCTTATAACAACATGAAAATAAGATCATCCTGAAAATTTAATCGATTTTGTTGACATACAACAAAAAATATAAGACCTCAAAACCCATGGTTTGTTTGGTGAAACCTCAAGCATGATCATAGATGGCCGCCATGGAAAATATCTCCATAGAGGAGATGAACAATAAGTGCATTATTTCAAATGAATAGCGGTAGTCTTAAACATTGTTCAATCTTTTAAGGTCAGCACATTTTATCTTCAAAAATTATTATATTTCATCATGGCATAAGTTTGGTAACATTAATCACTACCAATTTTGAGAAATTTGCTCCAACTCAAAGGTTATCTTTACTACATTGAGCAATACACTGTGTGTGCATGTGCCCACTATGGTTTCCGAGAGTGTGTGGTTCCCAGTAGTTTCTCTCCCTATGGATATAGGTACACGGTCTGTAACACAGACTAGGTAGTGAGTAGTGCACGGGGAAGTAAAAGATTTGAGATGGGCCGCAGTAGGCTTAAACATTCTTAAATTTCTTAACATCCTGCACATTTTGTCTTCAAAAATAGTTAAATTTTATGAGTATGTAAGTTTGCTTGTCTGATTCACTCCAAATTCGGAGATAATTGCGTTTGAACACCTGATGCACGGAATGGTGTCACTTCAACCTGTTGTAGTTCTCATCTCATTAAATTTTTCATTAAAAAAGTTGATCTCTTCATGAAGGAAGGTCCTCTCTATTTACTGACCAAACAGGAAAAAGTTTGGTTAATGTTTTCTGGTGGAATCAGGAATTTCTTGAAACACCCTGATATAGGCCCACATTTGGATCAAAACAAGTATGTGCGCCATTTAACAGGCCTGGGATTTCTTGTATGATCACTTTCTCCATAGACAATACGTGTGTGAGTGCACGCACACAGTAAATGAAAAATCGTTCTAGTGGAAACTGTATTAACAGTGGTCATCCCTACTACTAGTTACTGGGAATGATATATATTTTAAGTAGCGTAGGCCGGAAAAAAGTAGAGAGATTGCGAAATTTACGTGAAACGTGACACGGGAACGCGAACAGCAAGCTACACTAGTCGAAAATCGGTTATTATGCCCTCTAGAGGATGAAATCTATTGTGAATTGGTCAATCGTGGAATTACCGTAAGGCGATTACGTTGCGGTTGGTAGCAAAAAATGACGTTCCAAAATGACAAAAAAACGCATTATAAAATGCAGAAAAATGTTATGTTTATCTTGTTATGAAGCGAATCAAAGTATCCTAATAGAACAAGTAGAGTCCGACATGTAATAAAATCCATTTTGGGGGTTAAAATTTGATCTCGTATAGACAAGAAGAAGTGAACAAATTTCAATTTTTTCGACGCGAATTCGAACGGGCAAATTGCCTATTCATTTGTGTGTGGAAAATGCCGTCCAAAAATCAGCTTGCGAAGAGGCGTTTTGGGCAAGATTGTGTCGTGTTACGGCATAAATGCGGTATAATTGTCTGTTTGGGACGGGGAACAGAAGTTCGTGCAACGCTATTTTTCGCCTTGCTTGTTCGTTGTGCATTAAACAGCTGTCAAAGTGTTTTGCTTATGGATACTATTCAGTAAACTTAAAAATGTTTTTAAAACATGATAATGCATGTGTTTTTGGTTTTAGTTAAAACATTTTGATAACATATCGATGTATGTTTATATAAAAATCATGAAAACTCGTGTTATACTGAAAAAGTAATACAACAACATTTTAAGCCAAAATTCGAAATGCTATAGTAAAATATCATTTGGCAAACATATTTAAGTGTCTATTGTGTTAGAACGTTTATCAGCAAGTTTTGAACAAAAGGTTTTTTGAATATTATTAAAACGTTTAATGTCCTTGACCCTCACATAACCTTTAACCCGACATTTAACGTTTTCTGTAATATTTTGGTGTTTGCTGGGTAGTAATCGAACTAGGCATATTAGATTATTTATTTTCATTTTGCTTTAGAAAGTAAACAGGGTATTATTTATATGATAATGGAGTTTGTTTCTTGTTATTCGAATAATATACACCAAGACTTCCTAGGCATCCAACATCAAACTCTGTTTAGATTATTTAGACAAATAGCATACACGTGTGAACATAGGCCTATACTCATTTTCCAAAACTCAAATATCGCTAATCTGGACTGAATGCTTAGAACATTATAGATACAGCCAGTCGCATATCAATACCGAGGAAAGTAGTTCGATGAAAGAAGATAATCTTCTCTGGTTCGATGCACCCAAGGTGAATCAATGGGTGCTTCCTATTACCTTTAGATTATTTGTCTCAGCATAGCGCCATCATGATTGCAATTGCGTTTACACGTAGTCTTGGTTCAGACTCTATGCGGCTATCACGAACATACTAGGAACGACGAGCGTTAGGACCGACACAAACTGGCTGTGTAGGAGGCTAGTTTGGATGTGAACGGGACTATGACGTTCTACCGCAAAATGCAGAAATCCGTAACCCGTATGGCGTTTGCAGTGAACGCCTCTCCGCAATCTCTCTAGTAACAAATACAACCATCTTACATGACTGTTTTAAATACATTTTTAACTATTATGTCTTTTGGGTTATTTTTGGTCATTTTGGTGCCCCAAAGGGGATTTTTTAAACATGTTAATGTCATTTATCGACTGGTATCTACAAAGAGCAAATTGTGACACCGAAACGAGAAAAACATTGAAGGCAATATGATTGTATTATTATTTTCTCAATTTAAATTCAATTTGAGTAGTTTTTGGTAATAGGTGATATTTCTCAATATATCCAAAGCTCAAAACTTCATCATGTTCACCAGGCTACGCCAGTGAGTCAGAAACAAATTACTAACAAATTAGTAAGGGACTATTACTAGGGTAGGTGCAGGTAATATGGGACAGCAGGTAATATGGGACACCTGTTTTCATTTTAACAAAAAGTAGCTTAGAGAAGGTACACACTTTAAGTTGATTTGTTAAGTGTTTAGAGACATCAATTGTGCTTCTAGAAATGCAGTTTTGGAGTCTGTGTATCAAACTCTTGGAAATCAATGCCAAAAGAGTGAAATTGCCCAAAAATTTACGTCGTTTTTTTGGCCTGATATAAAATCAATGACGCCACATTTTATGATTGTGTATCCAAATACTCTGGTACTGAGGGTGCATTTGTCACTTTTTATGATCTTTAGGTGATGGGTTAAGCTTATCAGCAGGTAAAATTCCACTGAAAAGTGGCACTTTCCTTTATAAATGATTATTTTCTCTGATTTTCAACTGAATGGGTGCAGGTAATATGGGACACATAGGAAATTGTGTGCATTGTCAATGCGAAAAGCAAAACTATTTAGAAAATTGAATTTTCTTGTTGAAATTTGCATTTAACATTCAAAATCATGTAACAAAAATGTTTTTAGAACAAAAGAGTGATTTTCTGAACATTTTGATTTTCACCATAGAGATAACACAGTGTCCCATATTACCTGCACATGCAGGTAATATGGGACACTTGACGATGACGTCATTTTGACGTCATAGCGTCCAAACAAACATAAAAACAAGATAACATTGCCTGTTTTATTAATCTTAAAGGACAGGTTGTTCATCATAACAATCTCTTTTGGGCATATCTTCTATAGTTTTTATGCACATAAGCTAAACGTCCTTAATGGTCCCATATTACCTGCAGGTACCCTACATTTCTGGTCCTTTTGGCCAAATTTTGTCTCTAAAATGAGTGTCCTAAGCATTTTAATACTATTTGATGTTTGATTATCTACTTGGAGTAGATGTGGTATACTTGAACTCCGAAAAATCATGCCCTTAATAGAAAGCAATTACCATTTTCTCAATTTTGGGTAAATTTCAGTCTACATGTAGTCATATTTTAAATAGCTCAGTGATGACAAATTGGCACGTCGGATTTTATGTCAGGACATGTCACGTCAGAGAATCAGAAACAACAAAATAATGTAACTATAGTCGAATCCAACAAGCCAAGTAATGGTCAGGATTTACTCGGCCATTACTGGGTCCCGACTGCACCAAACTGGTGTTATTACTGCCCAAATGGGTGGATTAAATCCGCTTAAAAATCGATGTTGAATTGTATTGTGTTGTAAACTTTCATCATTATTTTGTCTACGTGTAACACGGGTGATGGAATGCAGTTTAATATCCCCGCCAAGGCCACATCATTTCACATTTTAGGTGGGATTAGACCTAAGGGGGACCCAGCTATGGCTGCCATCGAGGTGTAGGAATGCGTGAAATTGGATTCGTTTATACTGCAATTCCACGTTCACCTCAAATATCCCCCGACTTCGGGGTTGGAAAAATGTCTTGAAGTACAGCGAATCCCGCACGTTTTGACGACATAATATAAGTTTATTGTACAAATGCGCACGAAGCGCGCGAACATTTTGCTATATTGAAGCTAAAATGGTGAAATATGGTGCAAAAGTAGAATAATTTGAATGAAGAGCGCAAAAATGAGCGCGAGGATAAAATGACCAAATGAGGTTAATTTGGACAGAAACCCACATACAGGTGTTACGTCAACGTGGGGGTGATTGTATTATACTGTGCCCCTTATCAATTTTTGGTAGTTGCCGCACACAACCCCATTTGCCACGCAGGTTGACAAAATGGAAAGTTTCCAGAATTTGTTTTGATTCATGATGCAGTCATGTCTACAGTAGAATTCAACTCGACCTTTGCAGGACTTAAACCCCATTAAAAGCTATTAAACCAAGATAACACTCATTGAAAACAGCTCAACTGATTAAATCATATCTTCTCTGGTTAAATACACACATCATATGTTTCTGCTTTACACGTACAATGGAGCAATGCGCTGGGATTATACTTTCAGTTGGGTGAACGATTATAAAGCGAGCCCTAGAGAACAATTCTGCATGGTCTTTGTTTACGAAATGAGACAAAACGTGCTTATTGTTAACCAGCGTTCTTGGAAATGAGAAACAGGGTGGTTTGCAGACTTAACACGGTTTGGAAATAATTTCTTCATATTTGTTGGTGTTATCTGTCGTTTACATATCCTTCCTAAAACACCAAAGTACGCATATTTCCAAACATCTAAATTACCTAAAAATTTAGGACATGTTACAAAACTATATTTTCTAGAACTTTAGAAGAGTACTTTTAATATTGGCCGGTTATTTTTCACACAGCGACGTTAACTAGGCATATCCCCATACTTTTAACGTAGGCTATTTGTAGAGGTCACGCGTCAATGGGAAAGAGCACTGTGTATTGTGTATAGGAAAACGGACAGTAACTGCAGTATGTGTAAACACTATCATGACTATCGTGAGCAAGGCGTGAGGGGAGGGGAAGTTGATGATACTAGCGGTTAGCAAACTATGTCTATAATATGCATGAGGCCCTGTGAAAATTAAAGAGTTTTCTAGAAACATGAGAAAAGGGGTATGAAGTGTAAAGGGCGGCCAGCGCAAAACCTTTGTCATTTCATCTGAAAATGACCATACGGTAGATGCTATATTTAAAGCGTCCATATTGAGTTTGTCGAATAGCATAAAAATATTTTAAGCACGGATTTTTAATTCTCACTGCACGGATTTTTAATCTCACTGCACAGGCACGTTAAAATAGCCCCTGGGCCAGTCAGGCCACGCTTCCGGGACACGTGCCTTGGGCGACGTCTTAGGTAACCAATTCAAACTTTTGTGTGTACTTATATAATATGTTGCAAAGATTTGCTGATTTGCTTGTCTGTTTTCACAAAAATGAACCAATATCTGGCCATAATAATGAAACATTAATTAATATTGCTATAAATACGTGCTTTGGTAAATAAATTTCGCCCTGGGCCAAAAAAATAGGGGTCAACAAGTAACAATTTCAGTCGGCAAAAATATTTTTACAAATTTGGGGGCAACATATTTTCCTGGCATTTATTTCAATCAAAATTCCCTGGATGCTATTTATTGGTAACACCATATTCACAGCGCCCTGGTATCTATACTATTAAAGAGGAACTTGCCGATAATCGATACTTTGAAGAGGAACTGATCGATACTTTGAAGAGGAACTTGCCGATAATCGATACTTGGGAAAAAAAAAAAGAAAGACAAAGAAAGAAAGACACACAGAAAGAAAAAAAAAGGAAGAAAGAAAGAAAGAAAAAGAGAACGAAACAAAATGGAAAGCAAGAAAGAGGAAGGGAGAGAGAAACGAAAAGAAAGAAAGGGAAAGACAAAGAAAAAAGACAGACAGAAAGAAAGAAAGAGCTAGAGAGAGAGAAAGGGAACAAGCAAGAAAATGAAAAGGAGAGGGAACGAAATAACAGGAAAGCAAGAAATGGAAAGAGATAGAGAGAGAGAAACTGAAAGAAAAAAAGCAAAGACAAAGAAAAAATAAGTCAAAAGGGTGTTTGGTACAAAAATTACGCAAGAGATTATGCTAAAGGAAATCGTTTGCAACATGGAGGCAACAAATGGTACCACATCACTGACCACGTGATAATTGAGCTGATAAGGGGGTACTACACCCATTGCATTTTTTTTGCATTTTTTTGCATGTTGTGAAGAAATGAGAAAAAGAAATTGGACAAAGTGGTATGCAAAATGAAGGGGCAAATGTTCTCGTTTAATTGGTGGCATCAGTATCAACGACGCGTACATGCTTCTAATGGTATAAGCCAACGGATTTCGTTAAAATTGTGGATATGTGTTGCTAACACATTAGGGAAATAATGTTGATATGTAAAATGGGAATACGTGGTCCCTGATTTCTTTTATGACTTCATGAACTTGGTGCTCCACAACTATCAAAAAACGAACCGATTAAAATGCTTCTATTTTCAATGTTGAGCTATATTTTGTATTTTGAACTTGCGACACTATGTCTATACTCAAATCAAAGAAAATCTAGTGGTGGAAGACTATTTATTGTGGCTGGAGAAACCATTTCATAAAATACTTCTGACCAAAGCCAGATTGGGTGTTCTTGAGTTAGAATATGTTCGTGGAATATGGTTTAAGGTTCCTCGAAATTTACGTATTTGTAAAATCTGCCACACTGGTGAAATTGAAGATTTGTATCATTTTGTATTAAAATGTCCTGCTTATGCTAATGAAAGAAATCGCTTATTGCCAGAGTGTATTCCAAATTTCAATTATTTTATTACTCTATTTCAGTCTAGAAATCAACAAACTATAATTTCATTATCAAAATTTATTTTTAATGCTCATAAAATCAGGCAAACTCTTTTGCCCCCTGGTGATGGGTAAATATATTGTTCTGTACTTTATTGTATTGTAAGGCCGAAGGCCTATATATACTGTGAAATAAAATCTCTCCATATGGAGAGAACTGAACTGAACTGAACTGAAACTTAATTAAGCCATAGGTAACAGGTTACCACAACCACATGCACACTACAGCAATGTTGAAAAAGATTGTATTTTTTGTCACCTATACCACCATATTAGGTAGTTTTCCGTAAGCTGCATTTTTGTGATTTTGGTAACTATTTTATATTTATTTGCCCAATCCATCTCAACTAAGCAATCTAAATTGTACTCACCATTTACATCCCAAGATATTTTAGTATACCCACCTCACACATTTCCATTATATATCCAGTAACAGACAAAATATCAAAATTGATGCCTCATTATGACATGTATGATATCACAGACTATCACATGTATTCAAAATTGATGCCTGAATTTGACCTGAACCAATTGACCTATAACCTGACCTTTGATGACCTTATAGCCTTTTTTAATCTCTTTTCCTAACAACACATTATAGAAGATACATACATGTTGTAGTATTAAATTGTCTATGTGGAAGAAATTAGGCCTATTTAATTTATTCAGTGTTATAATCAGTGAGTACATTTCTATAGATAGTATAACAAAGGTTTTAATGTATTCTATTCATGTATTCTACTTGGACATGTTCAATAGAATAAATTATGGTTTGTTATGAAACACACATCTCAGTTACCAGGATACAGTAAACAAAAAAATATATAGGGCTACAAATGATTTTCTAAAATGGTTTAAAACCACTTTGTATGTAGAGATGGGTACTGATGAAAATCAGGGTATTATATCGCCTTAAATCGATACCAATTGCCATGATTACCATTTCCATCGTTTATGCTAACCGCTCCCGTTTACTCATCTAGCTGGGGCCCGCGCGAAGCGCGGGTACCCGCTAGTTTACTATCAAACACTGACACAATCCTGATAATGACGTCTTTGTAAAACTCATCCACACATTACCCTTTTAAGCTGTGTAAATATGTTAGAAAAGATAAAAAGGATCTTAGTTTCAGATTCTTTATTGGTTTAAACTGATAAAGAATCTGAAACCTTTTTATCTGGTCCTTTTTATCTTTTCAGTTTCTGTTAGTCTATTGTTCAGAAAAGAAAACGCAAGGAATTATGCGAGATGATATGTAACTTGAATTCATTGTTAAGTTAAAAGTATCAATGCATCTTATTTCAATAAAGGTGGGTGGTAATTACGGGTGCTCCTATGAAACAACACTTCCCGTCTATGCCACCAATGACATTAATGTAAAAACTTCTGAAAGAACTTAATGAGCACAAGGCTTCAGGACCCCATGGAATACCCTCTAAATCTTACTACTGATCGAGGAGCTTGCACCTGCACTCTGCTTGATCTTCTCCGAATCACTTGACTCTGCTGAATCACCTGCCGACTGGCGAACCGTCAAGTTACAAAAAGGGTGACAGGTCTGTTGCCAGTAATTACCGTCCAGCATCTCTTACGTCAATATAACTCTGGAACATATCGTGCACAGTAACATCATGAAACACTTGGAACGTTATAACATCTGAACGGAAAAGTAGCACGGTTTCCGACAACAACACTCCTGCGAAACCCAGTTGATCTAGACATTTAACGATCTTGCAGAATCCTATATAAGCGATCCCAAGTTGATCTAGTGATCATGGACTTTTCTAAGGCATTCATAAAACTGTGTACCTCACCAGCGCCTTTTATGATATAAAATCAATAATTATGGCATCACAGGCAATACCTTGAACTGGATCTCAAATTTCCAGACAAAGATGAATCAGAGAGTCGTTGTTGATGGAGACACGTCCACCTGGGTATATGTTAATTCAGGAGTGCAAGCATAGGCCTACAGTGAACCACAGTGAAGCATACAAACTGAAGACATCAAATAAGGACTGTCATAAGTTCTCCTTCTTCCCGCAGACAATAACATATTGCAACACCCTACAGTCAAGTATAGCAACCCAGGCGGATGTGAGTTCATAAGGGCAATGTCGGGGATTATAGGACACAATCGATGGGGAGAGATGAGGTCCGACCAGGTCCGACCGAGTCTCCTACACAGGTTACGCTCCCTGTGGAGGGGCGGAACCAAACTGGCTGATGTGGAGACTAAGCCAGTTTGCGTCGGTCTGATACTCGTCTTTGACCATGCGCAGATCTGGCTGGTCAGGAAGATATTTAATATCCCGAATTTATAATATGCCTACCACTTCCATCTATAACCGATTTGCTAGAGAATATTTGTTACCATGTTTAATAAATTCGTATTAATCGTATAATAAAATGTGGCCAAATGTATATTTGTGTACATAGGCCTACTGTGTGGATCCACTCTTCTACGGACTTGGCTACTAAGCACGTCGGGAAGGATATGGCGGTATGATGCTGACCTGGGTCAATATGTTCTGGGCAGATGAGGTCCGACCAATTGCAGGGGGGTGACACTAAATTCACGGCTTTTGTTTAGCCACGCAAACCTATGGCAAATTTTGTTGGCTTGCTCTCAACAAAGTGAGGCAAGGTATCGATCGGTTATGAATAATTCACATCAACTCTTACTCAGCCCATGTGATTGAGGTCACCACATAAAGGTGTCGTAAGTTTAGCGAATCGAACCTGTTGAAGATAGTAAAAAGCGCCCCCAAGCAAGGTTAGACCGGGCGGAAGTGGGTCAACTACTATGATCCCATCAGGCCACAGTGATTTGTTTCTGCAAGAAAGTCTTTTAATTTGATAAGGGAATGTCTTGTTGATATAGTAATGTCGAAATTGAGACTAACTATCGATAATACAAAGGAAATATACGACAAGCATAAGATATGAAATACAGTGAGTATTTGAAGTCAAAAAATCATTTGACACTTCACGTGACCTTCCAAAATGGCACCCGCGGCAATAGTTTTTGCCATGTGCTTCCTCCCTGTGGAAAAGTATCCCGAAAAATATCAATCTGCACTAATACACTTATTGGTGTAGCCTGCCAGTATGAATTATTGTTGAAAAGTAGAATAGCACCGTAATTTTGACATTTAATTGTATACCGCCACTAATAATCCAAAAATCCGATCTTTATTCATCACGTCTATTGGCTCATTTTCTTACATTGAACTATTATAGGCACTTCAACATCAATGATAACCAGCGTACACCACAAGACCCCAGAAAAAAAATCATAGGCTCACGTCAAGCCGTCTGTACACCTGTCTTCAATCATATAATAGATTGACTACAATACCGTTCTTTTCAAAGAGACTAATCTTACAGGTGCAAGTGATTAGCATTTCTTTAACATCTATGAGCTTCTATGGTTCAATGCATCGGTAGGTCCTACTGCATGAACGTGAGTGCGGACGATATAGTCAAATTGTATTCATCTATTGTTATGGTAGTTAATCCGATTTAAGTACGTCACTTCGCCAGCGTGCCTATAAACGTATTCTGTTAGGGAGTAGCCTACATTAAACAATTACAATTTCAAACTTTGTGATTGGCAATAGGCCCCTACCTTACATTAAAAAGTATGCATGGGTGACATCCAGGAGCGATTATAGTATTTGTTTCCTAGCTACATCATATTTTGATTGTTTCCGTTTGCCATAATTTAACACAGAATAAAAGCAAAACTCACTGAAAAATAACATTTGCTGAAAAATCAACTAAATTTAGGGAGTGTTCAGAAATACTTTGGTGGGGGGACAATATATTTTTTCGTGTTTTAACCCCCCTATCCCCTCTTCGTGAACCCAAAACTTTGTTGACCCCCGGTCTCACAAGCTAATGGACCAAAAACTGTTATGACCCCCCCCTCATATTAAGTACAAAACTATTTTGCCCCCCCCAACTGTACCATTGTACATCAAACGATAGAGGAAATAATATTATTAAAATAATACTAAAACTTGTATTCATGTCAGTGTTGTGAGTCGGTAAATTACCGGTTAATTTACATGGTAATTTACCACCATCTTAATTTACCGTAGTAAAATAGGGTAAATTTTTTAAATTAAAACTTCAAATAATATTGTTTTTGTTTGTTTGTTTTAGATGACATTTGCAGTTTCATGCAAAAGAGTTATGCAAATACTTTAAAATGTACGTTCGGCACATAGGCCTACGCGTCATGGCCTACTCTGCCTGGCAAAGCTAGTCTGGTCGGAATGTGCATAATAATTATGTTTTGTCCGTAGCCGATACAAACGGAAACTACTCTGTCCCTTGATCAAATGTCTATTATATTAACGCCCTCTGGCCAGGTCAGACCATCATTTTAATAACAATATGCTATGCTATTAACATATGAATTGGACACATGCAAATTACGAAGTGTCACATCCTGATTTAATAATCCTTGCCAATTGCCTACGACCTTGTGTGCGATCATGTGTAACAGGCAATTCCCGATAATAATAGAGGTTCCCTGAGCAACCATTCAAGACAAACCGTTCAAGGAAGCAAGCATAGATGAACTCCTGGATGGGGCAGCTTTAATTAGCATGAGGCCGCATTGATATGTAAATAGCGTATTGTTATTTAAATTTGTGCCCAGACGTATTGAGGGCGACAGTCATATTATCCAGACGGAGAATGGCTGCATATGCCGGACATGTCAAATTGCTGAGTGAAGGCTGATATTCACCTATCTGTATAGGTAATAAGCTAGTATATGGAGGAACTTGAACACCAGCCTTAACAACTCTTATAAAGCTGACGAGCTTGCTACCCTCAATAAGCAGATGGAAGACCTGAAGCTGGCCGACGAGATGGGGAATTACACCACCACCTGGAAAATCATACACTCGCTTTCTGGGAAGAACTCAAGGAAAGGGGTGAAAGTCAAAAGAGGATGGCACAGCCCCAACCAGTGACCATGAACTGCTTGAAGAATGGAAGGAATATTTTAGCTCAATCCTTAACAACGACAGTGGCACAGCAGCTTCAGAACTTCCTGCACCAGCTGTTGAAGATCTTCCTATCATCACTGAGCCTCAAACTCGTGAAGAAGTAGTCAAATCAATAGCAGCCATGAGGACCAACAAGGCAGCAGCATTGGACTGTGCTATAACTGCTGAAGCACTTCAGGGAGGAGGGGATAGCATGATTGATATGATTCTCAAATTCTGCATGGAAGTATTTTCAACGCTGACACCGCCACGTCAATGGGTCACAAATGTCATCATCCCTCTACCAAAGAAAGGCGACCTCTCTCTCTCATGACAAACTACCGTGGTATTTCGTTTATGTCCATTGCCGCAAAAGTGTACAACAAGATCCTTTTGAACAGGATCCGACCTCACGTTGATCCTCTACTGAGAAGCAACCAGGCTGGCTTTAGATCAGGTCGCAGCTGTGCTCAGCAAATACACATTTTGAGGAGGATCATGGAAGGCTTCAAGGAGTACCAACTTCCCTTGACCGTCACTTTTGTGGACTTCAAAAAGCCTTCGACTCCATCAACAGGTCCGTCATGTTTTCAGTGCTGCGGCATTATGGAATACCAAAGGTTGTGGTAAATGCCATCCAGGTGCTCTACAAGGACTCCAATAGTGCCGTTATGGTAGATGGAAGTATCTCGGAGCCTTTCCAAGTAACAACTGGAGTGCTTCAGGGTGATGTGTTAGCACCATTCCTGTTCATTATCCTGGTCGATTACCTTCTGAAGAAATCAACTTCTGGAATTGACGCTGGAATTGTTACCTACCCACGTCGGTCAAGCAGGTATCCTGCTAGGATGCTGAATGACCTGGATTTTGCTGACGATATTGCCCTGTTGGAATCTTCCACAGCCCGGGCCCAGTCGCAGCTTACTAGGACTGCAACTGCAGCAGCAGATCTAGGCCTTGTCATCAGCGCACCTAAGACAGAATATATGACTGCAAACTGTAATGCCCAACCAGCACTTGAAGTTTATGGTAGTACCATCAACCATGTCACAGACTTTAAGTACTTGGGTTCCAAGATGGGCTCTAGTGCTGGAGACCTAAAAAGAAGAAAAGCACTAGCCTGGGCAGCTTTCTGGAAACTGGAACGCCTTTGGAGAAGCCCATCCCTGCCAATCGGAACAAAAATCAAGCTGTTTGAGACAACTTGTGTTACTGTCTTTCTGTACGGGTGTGAGTCATGGGTAATCACCAAGGACATGGAAAACAAAATCAATGCCTTTGCAACATCTTGCTACAGAGTCATGTTAAACATCAAGCGTGTGGATCGGATTCCAAATGAAACCATCTACAATCTGACCAACACCACTCCACTGGTTGCCAGAGTCAGGATTCATCAACTCAAATTTCTCGGCCATATACTGCGTCTTGAAGACGACGAGCCTGTGAAAGAATATGCCCTTTATATACCAACACATGGGAAGAGGAACTGTACTTACAGTATGTCCAGCACCTCCTGGGAGATACTGAAGGGATGTTGCAGCCAAACAAAATCGTTTCGCTTGCCCAAGATCGCAATAGTTGGAGAAAGCTTGTAGTCGCCTGCTCCGCAGCCGACTGATGATGATGATATTTCGTGTACCAGTTGGTTATAACAAAAAATTAGAATCATATTAAATATATTAAGTGTATAAACTTTGAAATTTACATGAATTTGAAGAGCAGAGCTTCGAAATCTAGCTAAGTCAGGTGATGTGAAATTCTTCTGCGTGACCCCCTCTGCGTGGTAGAATTATATTCATAAAACATTGAATTTTACAGATACCATGGGCAGCCAACCACGATTTATCAGCATTTAAGATATATGTTAATTAACAAAGATAAATAATAAAGAGTACAAATGGCAATTAACTAGTAAACAAGCCTGAAATCTTAAAATGTTGCCACGTGATTTCCCGAACACATGATATTCAACATGTGACCACTATTCAGATTTACCGTAAATATTTGGAGTATTGTTGCACGGCTTGCATAGTCGTATAGTCAACTGTGCATTTCTTTACCTCCGTATAAAATCAATAATTCATGCTGGGAGCCAAGTAACATTCTGTCTGCTTACTGCAGATTGGTGTTTTATTTTACTTGAGAGCATAATAGAAATACATAAGACGAATAAGGCGCCATGATGGAAGGTCAGGTCGGGTATCAAAGGTTATTATAACTTCAAATACTACTTGTATTTCACACCTTGCCTCTGTCACATATTTCCTTCATATTATTGACAGCAAGTCCTAATTTTGACTTTGCTATTGCAAAATGTCATTTCATATCAAAATAGTAGACTTTCTTTGAAAAAACATATCACTGGTGCCTGATGGGAATACCCGTCCGCCATTTCATTAAACTGGATCGTTTTCGCCTGGTTTGTGCCCAGATGTATTGAGGGCGCGCTATACTCTCATTGAACAGGCAAAGTTCGCAAAACTAACAACGTTGTTATTTGCCAATATCAATTAACATGATCCAAGGGGTCGAACATGAATTATTCATAACGGATCGATAACTGGCCTCACTTTCTACCTAGTAAACCAGCTGAATTTTTCATAGGTTTTGCGTTGCTAATAGAATAACCGTGAATTTAGTGTCACCCCCTTGAAGCAAGTATAACACACCTACGCAAGCAACAAAAGGACTAAAGTACACTACAGTACCAAACACAGGTCAATCATACTGGTGTATCTGTCAATAAAGGCGGGATAAGACAAGATTATGACTTAATATTGCACATTCTTGGGCACCCGAGTATTGAAAGCAACACCAGTGTCTGTTATTGCACATTATTGGGCACCCGGCCGTTAAAAACAAAGCAACACTAGTATTGCACATTCTTGGGCACTTGGGTATTGGAAACCCAACACTAGTATATCAAATTTGTACATTGTTAGGCATCCGGTATTGGAAAAACAACACCAGTATCTGTTATTACACATATTATACATTATTGGGCATCCGGGTATTGGAAAAACAACACTAGTATCTAATATTATATATTCTTGGACACCCGGGTATGGAAAACAACACTATTATTAGGCATATCACCTCAAATATAAGCGCAGCAGAAACACGTTATATAATGATTCTACATTATTGGGCTTTATTAAGGGCTGGGGTATGAACGTTTGGACAGTATTTATTTTGGGACATTAGAGCACATCAGACATATCGAATTGCATTCTGAATACGAAGAATGTCATTCTGATATCAAATAATTTTGATTTTTGAAATTCGCAATTTAATACACATTTTATGGCAAATCATTAAAATTGATATTTTGATATTTAACAGTACTTGAAGTAAACTTTATAAATCTGATGATTTATACTTAAAGTGTATGTAGGTGGGATGAAAAGCCGACGATCAATTGAAAATTTTGACCTTTCGTATTGAAGATATAGATTTTTTCCCAAAAACACCAAAAAAATTAGGTCTTTTTGGGAAAAAATCCATATCTTCAATATGAAAGGTCAAAATTTTCAATTGACCGTCGGCTTTTCCTCCCTGCTACATACACTTTAAGAATATATCATTAGATTTATATAATTTACTTCGAGGACTGTTATATATCAAAAATTTGAAAAATATCAAATTTTTATAATTTGTCATAAAATTTGTATTATATTGTGATTTTCAAAAATGAAAATTATTTGGTATCAGAAAGACATGCTTCGTATTCAGAATGCAATTCGATAGGTCTGAGGTGCTCTCATGTCCCACAAAAAATACTGTCGAAACGCAATAAACGCTCATTTTAGATCCCTTAAAGCATCAAAAATCAAAAAATAGAATTGAAATCGGTCAATGCATTGTGATGTAGTGTCAATTTAAAGATGCTCGTAGATGGAATGAAATCCTGCCACAGATGGCTGTAATGACAAAATTGGCACATTTCGAGATTTTGAAGGTTTATTTGGATGCTTGCTTGAAAAAGCAGCGTTAATTTAAATTTCACATGTTAAATGCCTATCTTTCCTGACTTCAATAAAGAAAACAAAATTAAAAAATATATCACTGAATAATTATAATAAATTAACCAAATATACAATTTTAGCAATTTCAGCCAATCTGCAGACAAATTAAACCTGAAATAATGACTAAGTTCAGCTAATTAATATGCAAAATTGATGCCAATAGAAAACCGTACATGATAAAGGTGCGGTTTTTTTTGCACACATATGTATACAAAGTTCTTTCAATTGATAAGAAAAAATACACAAAAAGTAATTAATTATGCAAATTAGGTCATTACAGCTAATTATGTATTCATGATATTATTATGCAAATTAGAAATGAGTAATATTTTGTTTTTTCAATATTTAATGAACGTCTATTCATTCATCATAAATTTGTCAAGTATGAACCTGTTATAAGATTGAATAAATGAACTGCAGTTAATTACTTTAAAATAATACAAAAAAATACAAAGTTTGCCATTTTGACGGTGTCTGGAATAGAATTTTTATTTTTACTGTAAACATGGTATGTGTCACCATTACTCAAAGCCAAATCCGAAAAGTAAAAATAAAAATTCAGTTGCAATGAGACTTTAAATTAACATTTTGTTATCTGGATTAACATGGGAGGACAATCGGTAAAAGCAACCGCGATTACGCTGTACCGCGTATACAAAAATAGCGTGGCCTTGGGCACACACAATGGCTTACAGCAATTGTGGTTTGAAAAACTACTCCCTGCGAAATATTTTTGATAATGTTTTGTTTCAAGCATTTTTCCTCAAGTGCTTCATTCGTTGTCGACTGAAATAATTTACATGCTAAAAAAGATTAGTATTTCAGCTAAATGGTGGTAGGTCAGACTATTTCAAGTCGTAAATCGGTTTCTGCCAGGTCGACCGTAAATTTAATATCTAATATTTAAGAAAATAAAAGGGTAATGCATTATCCTTTACACCCAAATAATGTGTCCGAGGCAGTAAAAACGTAAATAATGGGTGAGGCGCAGCCGAACCCATTATTTAAACGTGTTTACTGCCGAGGACACATTATTGCGTATAAAGGATAATGCTGCACCCTTTATTTCTATTCTATTACCAGAAAATAGTGCAATTTAAAGAGAAAATGTCATTTTTTGGCACAAATATTTTGAGTTGTTTACTTCAAGGTGGAGCGCGTACGCGTAAGTGACAGCTATAGGCCTAACCCTAACATCCACGTAACAATTCAACATTGATTTTTAAGCGGATTTAATCTACCCATTTGGGCAGTAATAACACCAGTTTGGTGCAGTCGGGACCCAATAATGGCCGAGTGAATCCTGACCATGATTTGGCTTGTTGGATTCGTCTATAGTTACATTATTTTTTTGTTTCTGATTCTCTGACGTGACATGTCCTGACATAAAATCCGACGTGTCAATTTGTCATCACTGAGCTATTTAAAATATGACTACATGTACAATGACTGAAATTTACCCAATATTGAGAAATTGGTAATTGCTTTCTATTAAGGGTATGATTTTTCGGAGTTTAAGTATACCACATCTACTCCAAGTAGATAATCAAACATCAAAATAGCATTAAAAATGCTTAGGACACTCATTTTAGAGATAAAATTTGGCCAAAAGGACCAGAAATGTAGTAATAGTTCCTTACTAGTTTGTTAGTAATTTGTTTCTGACTCACTGGCGTAGCCTGGTGAACATGATGAAGTTTTGAGCTTTGGATATATTGAGAAATATCACCTATTACCAAAAACTACTCAAATTGAATTTAAATTGACAATATAATAATACAATCATATTGCCTTCAATGTTTTTCTCGTTTCGGTGTCACAATTTACTCTTTGTAGATACCAGTCGATAAATGACATTAACATGTTTACAAAATCCTCTTTTGGGGCACCAAAATGACCAAAAATAACCCAAAAGACATAATAGTTAAAAATGTATTTTTAAATAGTAATTTAAATAGTAATTTAATTTTTAAAAAACAGTCATGTAAGATGGTTGTATTTGTTACTTTTTTTCCGGCCTACGCTACTTAAAATTTATATCATTCCCAGTAACTAGTAGCCATCAACATTAAACGGCTTATGAGAATAATTTTAGGGCCAAAAATTTGTAAACAAAATCCAAAATGTGTAATCGTTAATTTTGATTTTTAAAAGGTTATAATCGCTAGTATCGTTGCAATTCCTTTGTTGGTCCTGATCCTCTGACACTGTCTTAGAATGAAATTCTGGACCTTGACTCGCTTGTCATCATTGAGTAATTTCAAAGCCTACCAAAACACTGTGAAATGGGCGTAACATTTTTAAAATGGAAAAGCAGAAGGCTGTGTATTTGTTACATAGTTCAACGGTTGCAATATGTAGTCACCGAGTCGAAATATCTCTAAAATAAGCAAATTTAACCCATATCTCGGCAAATAGATATATTGACAAATCCAACGAGCCAAGTGAAGGTCAGAATTCAATCGGCCATTACTGGGTCCCGTCTGCACAAAACTTGTGTTCTTACTGCCCAATAATTGGGTGTATTAAATCCGCTTAAAAATCGATGCTGAATTGTATTACGTGTAACACGGGTGATGGGTGATGCAGCTTAATATCCCCGCCAAGGCCACATCATTTCACATTTTAGGTGGAATAGACCTAAGGGGGCCAGCTATGGCTGCAATTGAGGTGTAGGAATTCGTGAAATTGGATTCGTCTCAGTGAGACATTGGTAAAATGTTTTGAAAACGTTCTAAACATATGCTATAAACGCGTTTTGGTTTTGGTCAAAACTTTTTAATAGCATCTAGATTTTTAAGATGGCTGATATAAAAAAATAATCAAGAAAAGCGAAAAAAAATTGAAACTAGGCCTATACTCCAATTCCAGGTTCCCGACCAAATCTAATGTTCCCAATCCCGACTATATGGTTTGACATAGTTTAACAATATTTAAGCAGTAAAGCCATTTAGACCATGTTGAATAAACTAAACAATTTTAAAGAAAATAATGGTGTGAAAAAACAGCCTAACGCCTTGAACCAAGGCTAAAAGTAGGTTACCTGTGGTTTCTTTTCAGGATCTAGATCTTTTGTGCACAAATCCATGTATTCTTCCGTGATATGACTATGCGTGGTTTGGAAACAAAATAGTGGGGATTATGTTGTCAGTAATAAACACCTCAACAGAAGAAAGTTCTTACTGTTTGAGTGAATAAAATAATTTTTAACTCAATGAATTAAACCAAATTATTGTCTACACTCACCGAAAAATAAGTAAATATCGTATGATATGATCAACTTGTAAATCTCGAAGGCGTTATTAAACGACTTCAAGAAAACGCTTTCCAAGTTAATCATGAAAACTTAATAAAACATGATGCATCATGTCTACAGTAGAATTCACCTCGACCTTTGCAGGACTTAACCCCCATTAAAAGCTATTAAACCAAGATAACACTCATTGAAAACAGCTCGACTGATTAAATCATATCTTATCTGGTTAAATACACACAACATATGTTTCTGCTTTACACGTACAATGGAGCAATGAGCTGGGATTATATTTTCAGTTGGGTGAACGATTATAAAGCGAGCGCTAGAGAACAATTCTGTGTGGTCTTTGTTTACGAAATGAGACAATACGTGCTTATTGTTAACCAGCGTTCTTGAAAATGAGAAGCATGGTGGTTTGCAGACTTAACACGGTTTGGAAATAATTTCTTCATATTTTTTGGTGTTATCTGTCGTTTACATATCCTTCCTAAAACACCAAAGTACGCATATTTCAAAACATTTAAATTAGCTAAAATTTAGGACATGTTACAAAACTATATTTTCTAGAATTTTAGAAGAGTACTTTTAATATTGGCCGGTTATTTTTCACACAGCGACGTTAACTAGGCAAATCCCCATACTTTTAACGTATAGGCTATTTGTAGAGGTCACGCGTCAATGGTAAGAGCACTGTGTATTGTGTATAGGAAAACGGACAGTAACTACAGTATGAAAGGCCTTTAAAAAACTCGTGAGCTTGAGACTCTACTCCTTGCCCCAGCAAGGGGCTTTGACGATGGATTCCACCAAAGGATCTAAGGTGGATCCTTGGACCCCACCCGTTTGAGCTAATAACATTGATAACTTGCCAGTAAAAATAGTCCTAAACGCCCTACAAGTGAGAAAAGCGTTTGACTGCAGTATTTTCCCCTCTAAAATCAATATGTTAGACCTTCGGCCAAGTTGCTTTTTTATTCAAATTTTATTCAGACCTGTTTTGCACTTTTGTTTGCAGATTAAGTATTGCTATATAATGAGTGTCAAGTGTCCAATCAGGTAAAGTCAAAAATGACTAAAATGCATGATTTTTAAAAATCGCCAAAGCTGGAGAGGGACTAGCCCTCCACCCCTCCCCGTAAGCTCGTCACAGCTGGTTGATCATCGAGACTTTACATTTGCCAACGTGCAGTGACTTTTTTCTCCAAAAATAGCCCCTGCTATAATAGGCCTAACCCTAACATCCACGTAACATCATGAATGCAAAGTGAGTGTAACCTTAATGCAACATCATTCAATACAGGGTAGGTACACTTCAGACACTTAAATATACAAAACAAAATTACATTTTAAAAGCAAATACATAGAGGAAAAAATATAGTAACACTACTAATTTAGACATCAAAAAGTTTTAACCCAAAGACAAACATAGCGAAGTATAGGAAGAATACAATTATTATAATTATTAAATATACTCAACATTGCAATATAAAGTCAAAAATCTCTTATTTTTTTAAACACAATATGTACGAAGGTTTGATTGGAAATTATTAACTTTGGAACTCCTCTAATTTCAATATGTGAATGAGAAAAATAAGGTCTTTCATTTGATATCAATTATTACATGATCAGGATGCTATAATCATTAATAGAAATACTGAAGACTGTCGGACATAGTCGTCAAAAAAACGTGAATGAATGCTCATTACTGGTCGAACACGATAGGATTTCGGTTAATAATAAATGGACGGTTTTCTGATAGCGCTCTCATAGGTCTTTGAACCTGTCTGCAGCCCTCTAGCTTTTGATTCAACAAGTTACTTTTTTTTTTTTTTTTGGGGGGGGCGGTGTACAACCTTCAAGTAATTATTTTGTGTAAACTAACCATAAGCCTATTCATAACCCTAATCCTAACCCTAACTCTAACCCTCATCCTAACCCTAAACTAAGCCTAACCAATCAATGACAGTGGCTGTTTCAAGTCTATAAGTCTCCATGCATGATCGCCTGTCGAATTCAACTACCTGCCTCGACCGGAGACTAAGTTCAAACCCCGGGCCTATTGGGTAGCCGTGTTAAGGCGCCTAAGACTGAAATCCTATCGTATTCGACCAGTAATGCGGCGGCGACAGGAATGGAAGAAGATGGCTATGCCGGTCAGCATGATCTTGTTTGCATTTTGGCAACCAGTGTTTATCTGTTATCGATGATGGATCGATTGATAATCGATAATCAATATTCAGTCAATATAATCGATATCAATCAAGATTAGGTCTACTATTCAAATAGCATTAAAAATGATGTGGAGGGGGGGGTGATTTTCAAATCAGGCTTTTTCCTTACGTACTGTCTATTTGTATGGAGGTGTCAATCAACAATCGATAATCGATAATCGATAATCAATAATCGATTATCAATTATCAATATCAATCATGATTGGGCCCGCTATTCAAATAGCATTAAAAATGATGTGGAGGGGGGGGTGATTTTCAAATCAGGCTTTTTCCTTACGTACTGTCTATTTGTATGGAGGTGTCAATCAACAATCGATAATCAATAATCGATAATCAATAATCGATAATCAATAATCGATTATCAATAATCAATTATCAATATCAATCATGATTGGGCCCGCTATTCAAATAGCATTAAAAATGATTGGGGTGATTTTCAAATCATTCCTTTTTTCCTTACGTAGGCCTACTGGCTATTTGTATGAGGTGTCAATCAATAATTGATTATCGAAAATCAATAATCGATTATCGATTATCAATAATCGATTATCAGTAATCGATTATCAATCAAGATAATCTCAATTTTCAGAATGCTAAAGAAATCATTTAAAAAAAAATATTGAAAAAAATTTGAACTTTTTTAAAAATTTCTAAAATTCCCATTTTCACCTTCATGCGTATAAAATGAACATTTTGTGCAAAATTTTGTTCAAATATTTGTTCTGAACTCGAAAATTGCAGGGCTTGTATGGAGCACATTCCAGTGTTGAAAAAGGGTCAATGCCAGTTTCAATTATATCAATCTCCATGACAACACCCACGTGATCGCAGATTTTCAAGGGTGAAATACATTCGGTTTAGGAGAAACATCAAATTGAAGTTTGCATATAATACAGCATTGAATAGGGATTTCTTTCATAAAATTGCGATTATCTCCAAAACTGTGTCAACAACAAGCAATGAATTTTTGTTAAATTTATTTTTTGAAAGCGTAATATGTGGTTCTCAACTTAAAAAAAAAAAAAAAAAAAAAAAAAAGAAGGAAAGAAAATAGAGCTTTGACAAGCGGATAATTTGTTACATTAGAATCCTATGAACACATGATTAGTAATTAAAACGATCAAAATGAAACAAAAGAGGAGAGAAAGGGCCCGCTATGTGGGCCTAGCATGATCTTCTCTGTATATCATTACTGGTCGAACACGATAGGATTTCGGTTAATAATAAATGGACGGTTTTCTGATAGCGCTCTCATAGGTCTTTGAACCTGTCTGCAGCCCTCTAGCTTTTGATTCAACAAGTTACTTTTTTTTTGGGGGGGGGGCGGTGTACAACCTTCAAGTAATTATTTTGTGTAAACTAACCATAAGCCTATTCATAACCCTAATCCTAACCCTAACTCTAACCCTCATCCTAACCCTAAACTAAGCCTAACCAATCAATGACAGTGGCTGTTTCAAGTCTATAAGTCTCCATGCATGATCGCCTGTCGAATTCAACTACCTGCCTCGACCGGAGACTAAGTTCAAACCCCGGGCCTATTGGGTAGCCGTGTTAAGGCGCCTAAGACTGAAATCCTATCGTATTCGACCAGTAATGCTTGAAGTTGAAAGGGACGATGTTTTATACGTAAGTTTGATTCGATTTTCCAAATAGTTAGTTAAATATACACAAAGACCAGATGGAAAATGTCTTGTGCTTTCACCAGCGAGATCATCAATTGATTGCCACCTGTCTTGGGGAGTTTCGGCCCTCTTATAATCAAGACTCCCTCGAGGTGGGGGCCGGCAGTGAAAGAAACACCACCTCCCGCTGGTGAGCTACTAAATAAAAATAAAACTCTGCTTCTAGCATCTGTTGCTAAATAAACAATCTGCTTCTCAGAAAATAAAACCGGCACAGGCCAGCTAACCAAAATAGAAGATCAAGCACCAGTTAGCACCCACACTATGTCAGCATGACAAAGCAAGACGCTTTGCCCATCACCGTCAAAAGGGGGATCTGTGTATATGTACCCCCAGATGACCAAACTAGTGTGTAGTAAGCAGACGGGATAAGGCGCCTCTAACCCTACCATGCAGCTGGAATCACTTAACCCTAGCTAACTGGAGTTGATATGAAGGAATGAGAACAAGTAAAAGATATGGCTAGCTGGTCTGCCTGCTCTGGCTGAGGATACTGATGTACTTCACTTCCAGATTATCTACTCCTCTGAATGTACTTAGACCACACCCACGACGATCCTGATTCTGCAGCCTCTGACGCTGCCCTGCTAACTGACTTTAGCTCTCTCCTGTTGAAGCCTAAATCTCGCAGCCACTTCTGCAAAGAGTGTGCAACAAAACCACGGCAGCCGACTTCGAAGGGGTAGCAAGAAGCCTTCCAACCTCTATCCTTGCATTCTGCTCTCAATTCTGAATACTTGGTCAATTTTCTCTCATGAGCTTCATCAATATTGTCTTCCCATGGAACAGTCAGCTCTCCGATGATCACTTCTTTTCGAGCTTCTGACCATATGACAATATCTGGACGCAGTGTGGTGATCAATATCTCTCTTGGAAATCCTCCTTTGCCATCCAGATCAGCTCTAATGCACCAGTCGTCTGCTGAAGAAAGGATGCTCGATCTTGAACTGGAACTATATGACCTGGACTGAGAGCCCTCCTTCACAAATGATATGTAATGCTTGGTATTGGTTGGAGCTTGTGAAACATTATTTTGATCAACTTGCAGCTTGACTGCCTCCACTAACACTCCAAGAACGTTATTGTGCCTCCAGGTGTACATACCACTCGCAAGAGCAGGTGTACATGCACTCAGAATATGCTGCAAAGTTCCCTTCTTTCCACACGCATTGCAACAATCCGTCTTGTCCTCATACCAGACGCTCAGGTTGGCTGGTGTTGGTAATAGGTCATATGTTGACCTGCACAGAAATGAGATGCGAAGAGGTTCCATCTGCCAGAGCACGCTCCAAGACATGTTGCGTTGTTCAACATTCTCCCACCGTGTCCAAGCGCCTTGCTTAGCTTGACCTACTGCTGTAGCCAGTCTCTTCTCCTCTTCTGCCTCTCTGATCTCCTGCGAAACCAGCTTGCGACGTTCCTTCAGGTTGGCTGGTGTTGGTAATAGGTCATATGTTGACCTGCACAGAAATGAGATGCGAAGAGGTTCCATCTGCCAGAGCACGCTCCAAGACATGTTGCGTTGTTCAACATTCTCCCACCGTGTCCAAGCGCCTTGCTTAGCTTGACCTACTGCTGTAGCCAGTCTCTTCTCCTCTTCTGCCTCTCTGATCTCCTGCGAAACCAGCTTGCGACGTTCCTTGTCAGAGGAAGATGACCACCATTTGTGCGTAGTCCAACCAAGCCCCTGACGGCCTAGCTGGGTAGCGCCAACCATCTCCTTGTGCTTCAGTCTTGACTCTGCCTCCTCAACTGCCAAGTTCGCTGTCCACTTTCTCCCTGACCTAACATCCGGCTGGGTGTTCTTGATTACCGGGTCCTTTGAGTCTCTCAGGGTCATAAATGATCTTGCCTTGGCCACCTTCAACTCTTCAACAAGGGAACGCACTGGAAAAGTCAACTTAGTCCGGCTGCTATGGATTGCGATGTTTGTTAAGCTGCGTGGAGCTCCAAGCCACTTTTTTGACAAAATTGTTGATCTTCCGCTCCATTGCCTCTACATGGGTTATTGCTACCTCATAGACTGTGAGTGGCCACATAATCCGTGGCATGAGACCATATTGCAAGCACCACAGCTTCAACTTCCCGGGCAAGCCGCACTGGTCAATGGCTTCAAGACCTTCGTTGACTTGCCGTGCTGTCTCCTTGACTCTTCTTGTATCCTTCAGATCCTCTGTGTACCAGCGCCCGAGGCTCCTCACTGGTTGTTCCTGAATAGTTGGGATTTCCTCTCCACAAAGGGTGAAGTGAAAGTCTGTCAACTTTCCTCGTCTGAGTACAAGACTCCTCGACTTCTTGGTCTTAAACTTCATCCTACCCCACTCCATCAACTGCTCAAGCTTACATAGAATTGCTTCAACTGCCTCTGTACTTGGATTAAGGAGGGTAAGGTCATCCATGAAAGCTGGTATTGGGGGTAATTCCTCTGCACCTCCCAATTCTACACCTGGTCCTGCTTTTTCCGCAGCTCTAATGACAACTTCCATTGCTAGCACAAACAGGATTGGAGAAATTGCACAGCCCATTGGTATTCCAACTTCCAGCCTCTGCCACGTGGTTGTGTACTGTGTTGTTGAAAACCGCATACGGAAATCACTGTAGTACTGCATGATGAAGCTTCTCACCTTCTCAGGAATCCACATGAATTCCATGGCAAACTCAATCAGTGCATGTGGAACAGAACCATAAGCATTTGCCAGATCGAGCCATACAACACTCATATCCTTTCTCATCTTCTTAGATTCCTGTATGGTATGCCATATCATACTGGTGTGTTCTAGGCACCCTGGGAACCCTGGTATTCCAGCCTTTTGCACAGATGTATTAACGAAACCGTTCTCAAGCACAAATGATGAAATTCTCTCTGCTAGGATTCCAAACATGATCTTTCCTTCGACATTCAGCAGCGAAATAGGACGGAACTGGCTCAATGTATTAGAGCATTCCTCCTTTGGGATGTATACGCCTTCCGCTGTACTCCATGACAGAGGGACCACATCCTGCCTCCATACAACTCTCAGCAACCGCCACAGGAATTTCCTTAGCTCACCACACTTCTTATAGACTTTGTATGGAACTCCATTTGGGCCAGGTGCAGAAGCCGATCTAGCTTTGTTGACGAACTTCTCAACTTCAGCAAGTTTTGGTTGCGCAAGTTCAAACTGCACGCCTGGTTGAGTTGGCTTCACTAAACCTGCGATGTTAGGCATTGGTACCTGACGTTGCTGGTTCGAATAGGTTTCCTTCAAATGGTCCTCTCTCTCTTCCTGTGGGACACTAAGCTCTCCACTCTTGCTTTGCTCGAAGAGCTTCTTCGTAAAATGGTGAGGATTCATGAAGAAAGATCTCCTGGACTGTTCTCTTTTCTTCCTCTTCTTCCTTTGTGATTCTGCACGCCGGAGTGACATGAGTTTGGTTCTTGCTTGCTCACGGAATTGTGCCAGTCCTGGTTTTTCTTCTGGCCCAGCTTTATTCCATTGATGCTTAAGTGCTCGTAACTCCTTCCTCAGCCTACTGATCTCCTTTTGGCGCCTGTTCGGTGTTGGTTCAGGACGCTGCTGCCGCGATTCCACTTTTCCAAATCTCACCTTTCCAAAGTCATAAATCAGATCGCCCATCACTTCTAACTTCCTCTTTGATGTTCCTTTCAGAGTATTTTCCAGCATCATGCTGATATCTTCATCAAATTCACGCCAAGCTTTCTCATCTGCCATTGTTGGCCACTTGACCTTCTTCTTCCTCTCAACCACTTCCTCGCTACTTTCTTGCGGGGATCTACCTGCGTACTGTGGTCTGAAACCTGACCTTGGTTATCTCTCGTCTGACCTGGAGACTGTTGACTTCCTCCAGAGCGATCCGCTTCGGATAGCAAATTATCTGTGCTTGATGAAGGTGAAGAACTCTCCTCTGCTGCTTCAGAAACAGCATAACACTTCATTCTTGCTTGGTGAATTCGTATGCCTCTGATGCTGCTAAATATTCTGCCACACCAACAGATGGGACACTCAGAAACGCTAGTTCGTGGTCGAAGCCGTTTCCGGTAGTTATCCTTGTTGTCCGTCCCTTCGGGTCTATCATCCTCCCCTCCTCTCGGAAGACCCTGGGGTATGGTTCCTTATAGTTACTACAAGCAATATGAAATGGGTGCTCTGATTATCAGAGCTGGTGCCCGAACCGCCAATCCCGGCACCCCCTGTTACTAGTCTTTCCTAGTTGTCCGCTGTCTTTCCAAGCTGTCACCAGTCTATTCCTGGTTTGCCAGCCAGACTATTCCTGACAGTCACTGGTGTCCAGAAAAAACAAGTTAAATATACACAAAGACCAGATGGAAAATGTCTTGTGCTTTCACCAGCGAGATCATCAGTTGATTGCCACCTGTCTTGGGGAGTTTCGGCCCTCTTATAATCAAGACTCCCTCGAGTCTTGAAATATAAATTACATCAGGTCAAATTTTGAGGTTCCCCATCTACAAACCTTTTTGCTGAACCATGAAATGGTATCAGCCTATATCATATGTTACTAGCTTACTAGCTTACTTACTAGCTTATTAACTGACTAACCATTTGGTCTGAAATGGACATATCTCTAAATACCACAAAGGTATGACCAATGAGTGGTGTCATATGAAAGAGGAAAACATAAAGAATATAATAAAAATATTTCCACAGCCGGGGGTGCCACTCATCATAAGTCCCGGGTCAATATTCATATGGGTCCTTTTTATATCTCAAAATGTCAAGAAGGTATAACCCCCCCCCCCCGAGTGGTGTCAAAAGAAAGGGAAATGACACCGGGGATGACACTCTTCATAAGATCTGGGTCAATATTCATATTTTGGGTCCTTTCCATATATCTCAAAATGCCAAAAAAGGTATGACCCCCTGAGTGGTGTCAAACGAAAGAGAATAAAGTAAAGAATATAATAAAAATAATTTCCCCACCGGGGGTGACAGTCCACATAAGATATGGGTCAATATTCATATTTTGGGTCCTTTTCATATCTCAAAATTCCAAGAAGGTATGACCCCCAGAGTGGTGTCAAAGAAAGCGAATAAAGTAAAATATATAACAAAAATCATTTCCCCACCAGGGGTGACACTCCTCATAAGACCTGGGTCAACATTCATGTTTTGGATCCTTGTCATATCTTAAAATGCCAAGAAGTTATGATCCCCAAATGGTGTAAAATGAAAGGGAAAGAAGTATTAAGAATGTTTCATGATATAAAACAAATATTACATGCCAATATTCGTGTAATAGTAAAAATATATCATTTGGTCGAATTTTGACTGATCTATTTCACTCGGCTACGCCTCGTGAAATAGAAAAGTCAAAATTTGACCTCATGATATATTTTGTACTATCACACTCATAGGCATGTAATATTTGTATACTATAAATTATTATATTGTACATTGTTATGCACCCGGTGTTGGAAAACAACACTAGTACACTAATATTGCGCATTGTTAGGCATCCGGCTGATGGAAAAACAACACTAGTATCTAATATTTTACATTGTTAGGCATCCGGCTGTTGGAAAAACAACACTAGTGTCTAATATTTTACATTGTTAGGCACCCGGCTGTTGGAAAAACAACACTAGTACACTAATATTGTGCATTGTTAGGCATCCGGCTGATGGAAAAACAACACTAGTGTCTAATATTTTACATTGTTAGGCACCCGGCTGTTGGAAAAACAACACTAGTGTCTAATATTTTACATTGTTAGGCACCCGGCTGAAGGAAAAACAACACTAGTGTCTAATATTTTACATTGTTAGGCATCCGGCTGTTGGAAAAACAACACTAGTGTCTAATATTTTACATTGTTAGGCACCCGGCTGTTGGAAAAACAACACTAGTGTCTAATATTGTGCATTGTTAGGCATCCGGCTGTTGGAAAAACAACACTAGTGTCTAATAGTGTGCATTGTTAGGCATCCGGCTGATGGAAAAACAACACTAGTATCTAATATTGTAGATTTTTGGACACCCGGTGTTGGGAAAACAACACCAATATCTAATATTCTATATTCTTGTACATTGTTAGGCATCCGGCTGTTGGAAAAACAACACTAGTATCTAAAATTGTAGATTTTTGGACACCCGGTGTTGGGAAAACAACATCAATATCTAATATTCTATATTCTTGTACATTGTTAGGCACCCGGCTGTTGGAAAAACAACACAAGTGTCTAATATTTTGCATTGTTAGGCACCCGGCTGTTGGCTAATATTTTACATTGTTAGGCACCCGGCTGTTGGAAAAACAATACTAGTATAGTACATTCTTGGGCGGCCTGGTATTGGGAAAACAACACTAACTTCTATTTTCCACATTCTTGTACATTGTTAGGTACCTGGCTGTTAGCAAAACAACACTATAACCCTAACATCCATGTAACATCATGAATGCAAAGTGAGTGTAACCTTAATGCAACATCATTCAATACAGGGTAGGTACACTAAAAATATACAAAACAAAATTACATTTTAAAAGCAAATACATATAGGAAAAAATATAGTAACACTACTAATTTAGACATCAAAAAGTTTTAACCCAAAGACAAACATAGCGAAGTATAGGAAGAATACAATTATTATAATTATTAAATATACTCAACATTGCAATATAAAGTCAAAAATCTCTTATTTTTTATGCCTCCACCGCGAGGCATACTGGTTTTGCAATGTCCGTCCATCCGTGCTTCCGTGCCTCCGTCCTTCCGTCCGGATGCGATATCTCGGGCATGGATGGGCGGATTGACTTCAGATTTTCAGGATAGGTGGGTCATGGTCAAAAACTCTGGCCACTTTTGTTTGGGTGAGATGTCAAGGTCATATACTGAGGTAAAAGGTCATTTGAGGTCAGAGGGCCCATTTTCCTTATTTACCTCTTTTCTCGGAGACTGGGGGTCGCACGTTCCTCAAACTTGGTGGGTGGGTGCATCTTGACCCCAGACAGAACAAGTTTTTATTGGTTAGTGGGTCAAGGTCTCCTGAGGTCATGCAGGGGGTCATCTGAGGTCAAATTAGCAAAAATAGTCATATGGCCATGAAACTTGGTAGGTACAGTCAACATTTAGAGCCAAATTTTGGAAGGTCATTTTGGGGTCATCTGGGGTCACCCAGGGTCATCTGAGGTCAAATTAGTAAAACTGTCGTATGGGCATGAAACTTGGTAGGTACAGTCAACATTCAGAGCCTAATTTTTTGAAGGTCATTTTGGGGTCATCCAGGGTCACCCAGGGGTCATATGAGGTCAAATTAGTAAAAACTGTCGTATGGGCATGAAATTTGGTGGGTATAGTCAATATTCAGAGCCAAATTTTGGAAGGTCATTTTGGGGTCATCTGAGGTCATCCAGGGGTCATCTGAGGTCAAATTAGTAAAAACTGTCGTATGGGCATGAAACTTGGTGGGTACAGTCAACATTAGAACCAATTTTTTGGAAGGTAATTTTGGGGTCACCAGGGGTCATCTGAGGTCAAATTTGTAAAAACTATCATATGGGCATGAAACTTGGTGGGTACAGTTAACATTTAGAGCCAAATTTTTGGAAGGTCATTTTGGGGTCACCATGGGGTCATCTGAGGTCAAATTAGTATAATTACTATATGGGCATGAAACTTGGTGGGTACAGCTAACCTTTAGAGCCAAATTTTGGGCAGTCATTTTGGGGTCACCCCTCATCATTGAAAGGTTGTTTTGGGGTCATCCAGGTGTCATCTAAGGTCAAATTCAGTCTCCTCTTTTAGGCTTGAAGCTTTGTATCAACTTGTGAATTCCACATCACTCCCTTTGGTGGAGGCATCACGGTCGACGCTGTGCGTCGAAAACCGCGACATCCGAGAACCGCGGTCCATCTAGTTTAAACACAATATGTACGAAGGTTTGATTGGAAATTATTAACATTGGAACTCCTCTAATTTCAATATGTGAATGAGAAAAATAAGGTCTTTCATTTGATATCAATTATTACATGATCAGGATGCTATAATCATTAATAGAAATACTGAAGACTGCCGGGCATAGTTCGTCAAAAAAACACGTGAATGAATGCTTGAAGTTGCAAGGGACGATGTTTTACGTAAGTTTAATTCGATTTTCCAAATATAAATTACATCAGGTCAAATTTTGAGGTTCCCATCTACAAACCTTTTTGCTGAACCATGAAATGGTATCAGCCTATATCAGTGTATGTTACTAGCTTACTTACTAGCTTACTAACTGACTAACCATTTGGTCTGAAATGGACATATCTCTAAATGCCACGAAGGTATGACCCATGAGTGGTGTCATATGAAAGAGGAAAACATAAAGAATATAATAAAAACAGCCAGGGGTGCCACTCATCATAAGTCCCGGGTCATCATATGGGTCCTTTTCATATCTCAAAATGCCAAGAAGGTATAACCCCCCCCGAGTGGTGTCAAAAGAAAGGAAATGACACCGGGGATGACACTCCTCATAAGATCTTGGTCAATATTCATATTTTGGGTCCTTTTCATATAGGCCTATCTCAAAATGCCAAAAAAGGTATGACCCCCTGAGTGGTGTCAAATGAAAGAGAATAAAGTAAAGAATATAATAAAAATAATTTCCCCACCGGGGGTGACACTCCACATAAGATATGGGTCAATATTCATATTTTGGGTCCTTTTCATATCTCAAAATTCCAAGAAGGTATGACCCCCAGATGTCAAAGAAAGCGAATAAAGTAAAATATATAATAAAAATCATTTCCCTACCAGGGGTGACACTCCTCATAAGACCTAGGTCAACATTCATGTTTTGGATCCTTGTCATATCTTAAAATGCCAAGAAGTTATGATCCCCAAATGGTGTAAAATGAAAGGGAAAGAAGTAAAGAATGTATTAAAGTCATTTTGACACCCCTCAGAAAACCAGGGTCAATATTTCTATTTTGGGTCCTTTTCAAAATCCGAAGAAGCTATGACCCGCCCAGTGTCAAATGAAAGAGAAAAAAGTAAAAATATAATCCAAATAATTTCCCCATCGGGGTGCTACTCCTCATAAAACTCTGGTAAATATTCATATTTTGGGTCTCTATCTTGAAATGCCAAGAAGGTGTGTCCCCCGGGTGACAGTGGTATAGGCCTAACACATACTACCAAAGCCACATGGTTCAGCTATGGTGCGGTTATGGCTCTAGTTTTTAATGGTGATTATGATGTGAGCATAGCGAGCAGGAAATTTTGCATATTTAAACGTTTCTGTACTGTTTCCCCTAAGCCTTTTTAGAGCGTGTTAGGGGCTGTGTAATAATTATGTGTACCCCTAGGGTGGTGAATTCTCAAAATGGTCTGCCAAAAATTGCTTGCACCCTCCCTTTGGTCGTGCCAAAATCTGTGCCCCCCCTTTACTTGCCAAAAAGCTTGCCCCCCATAATTCACCACCCCGGGGTACACATAATTATCCCTTATTTACATGTTGCCCCGTAGATGTATATGCCAAAATTGCTCCCCCTCCCCAACCTCGGCTGGCTAAAAAATCTTTGCCCCCCCCCCAATTAAAACAAAGTATCATGAGAGGGTAACCTTCCAACTCACCTCTAACTGCATTGTTTCGTTGTGCATTTATTCTCAGCCATTTGAGAGCAGCACAGTATTGGAAGGAGGGAGGGGTGAGATTCCTTAAACAAAAAGGTGCCAAAACTTCACAACCCGGCTTCACAATCATGTGAATCAGAAGTGAACCGAGCTTCATATACTAGCTTATACTGATAAGCTAAACAAGTTTTCAAGAATTTTGAAATAAGCTTTTGACATGAATATAACTTGTTTGTAGGCCTATTATATTCGCCTATATTCACAATTGTACGATTGTACGCCCTCTTTCCAAATTTCATGCTATTTCCCCAAAGTGCAAGAGTAGTTCACTAAGCGACTGGACTACTACAGTAAATGTTGTATGCGGAAGTGTAAAACATTTCGTGATCAACAACAATCATTCGGCAATTTTAGGGATCGTGCATGATTAGGTTGCAGATTCGGTCAGCACCTACCTGTCACCATGCTTTGATGAAAAAGTACCTCCTAGCTGGATTTCGAATTCCTTCACCATCTAGACAAATGCTAGATGTGAAAGTTTACCAAAAGAGTCAAAGCTCAAGTTGTGCGCTAGTGGTAGTAGTACTAGTAGGCATAGGCCTATCATACAGTCAGTTGCGTCAGTTACATTCATGCTAGCAAGGCTCAGGCTGAACACAGTGTCAAGCTTCGCATGCTTCATTCATTGCAGCGGGAACTTGTAAACTTCCACTGCATGAACACCCCGGCATGAACACTTGAATTTTAACCCGGAATTTTATCTTGAATCAGGCTAACCGAGTAAATGGCTTTCTCAACAGCCTTGGCAACATGGTGGTTGTGTGCAGTGATTTGCAGTTTGACAGGAGTGTGGTCCCAATCAGGTAAAATATCACCTTCATTCGCTAAGAACTTCCGAGAAGTTATTATTATGGCCTAAATGAAAGGCGACGTACTGTTTCCCATAACATTTTATTTTCACATCAAAATGAGGGAACTATTTCATTATTCATTATTTTCCAACATTTCATTATTTACAAAATTGTGGCCATTTCAGGCTCAAAACGTCAATATTGTGTTTAAAAAAATGCAGCCTAAATCAAGGTGGCCTACATGCTACACAGATTTGTATTAATTTTATTAAAATATCTTTCACCACCAGGTATTTATTACATATTTATACCAGGATTTTATATAAGGCCATAAATTGTTAAATGCCTGTTATAATGGTAATGAACTGACCACATTATTGATCCCAAAGTACCGGTAGCCCATGGGGGTGGGCACTTACACAAATGACCATACATGTATGTTTCCATGGAAAGACCCCACTTTTTGGATTTCGCAACTCCAAAAGACCCCCTATACTTGACTAAAATAGAGCTCTGAAAGACCCTTGATCATTTGATAATTTCAGCTCTAAAGACCCCAAATTGCTCATTCCTTGTATGTTTTATTTTTTTCAGGCAATTTTCAACCAGAAAGCCAAGAAATGCCCTTGATTTTGACTGTTCACAGCTCCAAAAGTCCCCATTTTACTTGTTCGCAGCTCCAAAAGACCCCCTTTTACTGGTACGCCATCAGCTCCCAAAGACCCACCACCTCAAAATTCCGGGGGAACATACCCACCAAAATTGTTTGATGTGCAACCCCCCCCCCAGAAACTCGGCCCAGTGAAAAATCCAAACACCGGCAGGTTAATACAGGGAAACATATTAACATCCACTTACATTAGCTTAGTACTTTATCATATTTATTATTTATCAGGCTCAGTAATACATGTATACGAGGGGCATTCAAAAAGTTCTACCTCCACTTTTATAACTTTGGTTCTGTAAATGCTAGCTTCTTTAAACTTGGCATAATTATAGGCCTACATTGGAATGTCACCTACACTTGGAGCTACTTGGTTGCAAATCTATATTGATACTTTTTCCAGTTTTTCCAGATTCCAAAATAAGATTGATATATACTGTACACCGGAAATGGTAAAAAGTTGTAAAACAATTGAATCATCGGTCACAACACATATATATATAGTGGCCATTAGCGCTAATCTGGAAGGAACTGTGGAGGGCAATTGGCCTGAATTGTCAAAAAGTGGCTGAAAAGAACAAAAAGTGGGTCATTTTGCCGAAAGGAAACACATCCCCCCTGTCCCTCACCCCCACTGGATTGATGCCCATGATAGTGGCGTAGGGTGATTTTGGTCATTTTTATGAAATTTGGCCCAACAGTTTTAAATATCAAGTTCTTCAAGTACACCAAATAAGAAAGCTCAACTGTAAATTAATAACTTAGATTAATCAAATCAAATCAAAAAGTGCAAATTTTTGTGCGTTTCGTGGACATTTATTCCACTTTTGCACCATATTTCATCAGTTTAGCTTCAAAATAGCAAAACATTTCACGCGTGATGTCGCCAAAAGGTGCTGGATTCAAGAATTTTTTCCAACCCCATCCCCCCATGTCAAAAAGAAATCTACGCCACTGGAAGGCAATAATATTCACATAAAACATAAAATATAATAACAATAAAATCCATATATAAATCTGAAAAGCCATTATGCACTGACAAGTTCATACCTGTATTGTATTTATGTAATCAGTATCAGTTACTTATGAACAGCAGCATGGGGGGAAGCCAAATTTCACTCCCCATTTCAATATTTTGTCCCATTTTTAGCCATTTTAATGACACTTTACTCTTTGCCATCCCCATTTTATTGCCCAGCCTCCCCCACTATGCCACTGATAATGAATGTATCAAACTGTTCATGTGCAAACTGCATGCTTGAAACTATTATTACTGGTAGTCAATTTATCAGTGCAAGTTTACAAAAATAAGTTTGTGGTATTTTATATCTAGTTTCAGTTTTAGAATTTCAGACAGCAATGTTACACTTATTCACTCTACACATTAAGCTCTGATCCCGGATCTAATCCTGAGTCAAGATGACAGGCCAGTTCTTTTGGGGGGTGCATTTTTGAAAAAGTGGACCTTTTTTCCAGGAGGGGGAAAAAGTTGTGAAAAGTGGACCTTCTTCACAAAATGTGGATTTTTTTGACCAAAGAACCTGATTTTTTGGCTTGATACACTTGCAAAATTGGGATTTTGGGGGATTTTTTTTATACTTTTGCAAAGTTCATAAATCTAATGATATGCATTTAAGTTGAAAAATGAATTTTCAAAGGGATTCAAATTGCAAATTGCCGCTGACCTACTATCAAAATGGTTTTACTGAGACAAATGCACAAATGTTTGTCAATTTTCTATCGATAATTGGAGCCGGGGACACATCTTCCCTCTTCCGACAGTCAGTATGATATGTTACAGTAGTAGGTCGATCACTGACAATAATGAATGGTGCGTTGCATGTTGACAATATTGCATACCGGTACAAGAATTTAGCTCTATGTTGATTTCATACAACCAGTGGCAGCACCACGGATGAGGGGGCAAATTCCCTCAGTCAGAACTCTTTCCCCCTGTTTCCCCCTAGTAAAAACACAACATTATGAAAGTTTCATCTTTTTGCGGTAATTTTGCACAAAATTGGTTGATTTTGCCCCCGGAAAAAAAATTCCTGGCACCGCCACTGCATACAACCATGATTGCCATCCATAACATCCTTCATAGAATAGATAATAACTGTTCTTCTTCATCTGACTCATTAGCTCAGTTGGTAGAGCCAAAGGTCCCAGGTCATGCATGGTCAGTGAAATTTTCTCACCGGCTGCCATTATGTGGAGACTTAATGTGTTAGAAAACCTTTCTCCAAATTGAATATAATATAATTTGTTGTGTAATAAATGGGAACTTCTTTGATGTATTTATTATCGTTAATATATAATGTAAATAATAGGGGTCCAAGAATTTACCCTCGTGGTAGACCTGAGCTTATATTTTAAAATGGTAGGTTTCATATAAAATGTCAATCCACTTCTTGAAAGTACACGTCCATGTCTGGTTCACTAATGTATTTCATTAATTCATTTAATTGAATTGTCATTAATTTTATTTACCTACAGCTCCATGAAATTACACACTAGGATCATTAATGTCATTAAGTTTAAGCATAAATTTAGTATTATCTTCAAACAATGCTAATCAGAATTCAAAAATGAATACAAACTCTGCAAAAATGCATAAAATGCACACAGGTGCCTACAATTGCAAGAAATTAATATCTGTAAAATGTAATAATAATAAAAAAAACCGTTTTGATTTACTTAGAAGGGTAGTTTTCATTTAAAATGTCATTCCATTTAATTGAATAATAATTTTTTTCATCGGTGAAATTACACAGAACCTCTTTATTAAATGTTGAATGAAATATCACAATGTCCCTATATACCATCTCTTAACCTGTCTCACAGTAGCGTAAAATTCTAAAAATGTGATAAGATTTCTACAACTTTGCAAAGGTGCATAAGTTGTTGGCAAATTGTATAAAAAAGTTGCATACAAATTTCATTGTAAACAAAAGATTAAACACATTCTTCATGAAAAGTGGGCTTAGGTGGGGGGGGGATTTTGAAAAAGTGGACTTTTTTGACCCAATAGGCATAAAAAACCTCTCATTTTTCTTTCGCTACACTTGCAAATAAAACTTTTTACATCCGCCCTCCCCCCTAGTTATGGACCTGTTTAATAAAATCATGCAAAATATTATGATTTGTATCAGAGGTAGGTAGGCCTATATCCCGGGGGTATATCAAGATTGCGGCAGAACTTTTTAAATGACCCTCATACCAACTATCTATTCTATGAGCTGACAAGGTTGCTATACATACATCCTTATTATCCCAGTTATTGCTACAGTGTCACATAGTGGTCAATGGGAAGGAAATAATGTAGACAATAAACCTTGTTACTGTCCTGAATTTTATTTGTCTGTGTGGATAGGGCATATTTTACTTTTTACAATTAAAAGCCTCTATTCAGTGATTTTCTCATCAAATTTGTGCACCTTTCTTAGTAGCATAGATCACAGACCATACTAACATATAGCTGCTTGTGGTTAAGCCAAAAGTCAAATTGCTTTCTGCTGTTTTAGGGTATAGTAAACTCAACTAAAATATGTGTACTGTAATCCTACATTGAATGACTTTTAAAGTACCAAAATTGATCAACAAAATATTACTCATTATGGGGTAAGTAACAGATAGTATTTGTGTGACATCTAGTCATTCTGAATGCTTCAGAACATGAAGATAAGGTGTTAAATCATTAAAAACATGTTTTTTTCTGGCAAAGCACACATCCAGGTAACAGATAGATACATTGTTTTTGTATCTGTATAAAGGAGGTCTTGATGAGAGAGGTTGGACTGTGTGAGTGTGATATCTACCTCAGATTACAAGTGCCCACACCCCACGCGAGGTTCTAAGCATTGGCCTAACCACTGTAATACTACAAATGTTCTTTCTCATCTTCTTTCTGTTCAGAGATGATAGCATTCCCAAGTGGCATCCGTTACCCAACAGTTGACCCAGATAACACCAGGACTCCTAAAGATGCCTATTTGTTTGATGCAACAGATGTAGAGAATAAGAAGTTATCATTGAGTTTCAAAGTTGGCCAATTCAAGCATGGCTCACAGAGTCAATTCCGAGCTGATCCAGTGCTCTTTACTTGCATACAAAAGGTGCAAAATGCTATGCAAAAAGAGAATGAAAGGGTAAGCTGTGGTTGGGCTATTCTAATTGAAATCCATGCCCCCTATGGAAAACTTGATCTTAATTCTGAATGGAGTCACCTATTCAGGTAACCCAATTTAAAATACACACTCCCTGCATGAAGGATGGATTTCAACTGGATTAGCCCATTTTTATTATAAAGTATTTGGAGTGCCAACCAAACAGTATTACAATTTTTTTGAAATTTATCTCAAAATGTACTCACTGTGAATTATCATCATTTTCACAGCGAAATCCACTGATGCATCATATGTGCATTAACTGTTGTAGTCGCAGTAACTTATGCGATGATTTTGTCAGTTGATGGTACATGTACACCGCCAGTATACACAAAAATGTATACCCCCACCAAATGTATAAACATGTTATGAACATGTTAAAACTTATTTTTGGTCAAAACATTTTAATAACATTTAAATGTCAGGGTATATAAAGTTCATGGAAAACATTTTTTAAATTTCGAATTTTCCGTAAAATATTTTGTGTTTGCTGGCTAACACTGGTGTCCCACACAGTGATGGACAGGCATTGTTTATCACACAAAATAAATCCATGAATTAACATAATTTTGTGACTGACCAACTCTACTTTTTGACCAACAGAATCCTAACCAAATAATTATTATCTTTTTTCTGACCTACACTATATGCTATATTTTGTCTCTGTTTTAGGTGGAGATTGTTTCTGGTTATGTGCCAGCATCTTCAATGACCCCTACTACCACTCATGATGATTACCAAAGCACAGGTAGAGCCATCAGAATAAGGATCAAAGCTGGGGGCTCAGGAACAAAGACCAAAAATGACTTGATTATAGCAGCAGCTAAATATTGTGTGCCTGTTTTGGAGGTTAGTAAAATTTCATGTATCAATTAATTTTGTGAAAGTATGCTTTATAAATTCAGTTTCAGTTTGTTTTCTAATTGCTGATAAAATGTTGACACCAAAATATGTTTTATTTTGATATTCAATAAATGGCACATTTTTCACCAAAAGACCCTTTTTATTTACGTCATTTATAAACATTGTCATCAACAAAGCAGCTTGAACAGTTGTTTGACACCAGTAGGGGAGAGTGGGGTAAGTTGAGCCAGGGGGTAAGTTGAGCCACCCCCTCTAGAAAGAAAAAAATTAAAATTTATCTTACTTTGCAGTTCCACTTATTTGTATATGACATAACAGAGGCTTCTCATGTGTAATATGGAATCACTTGCACATAGGGTAAGAAAGCTGCATTAGAAAGTTCATTTTTCGCACTTTTATTGAACTTTTGGCAAAAACCAATTTTTTTCATGTTTCACCCAGAAAGAAAAAGGCTAAAATGATAGCATTCTGTGTATTGAGGATGTGATATATGAACACTATTTTAGAAAACTATTTACAACTGTAATAAGTTTTAGTCAGGTGGGAGGCTTGGTTGTTGACAAAAAGGGTCACATGGGGTAAGTTGAGCCACAGGCCATGGGGCAAGTTGAGCATAGGAAAAACCTGCAGAAATTTCCCCGATTTATTTATTCCAAGTTAAATCTTGTCAGAAATTACTTGTATGCAATATTTAGATCAAACTACTTATATATCAAACTATTTTTCGAAATAAAGACCTGAAAACAACAATTTAAAAAAAGGCAAAATTGAATTTCACAGCTATGGCATATACTGTGCATTTCTATGGTGGCTCAACTTGCCCCCGGGACTGGCTCAACTTACCCCACCGTTGGGGTAAGTTGAGCCAATTTGCAAATGATTTTTGGCGTCTCACTATGCGAAAGTGCAAAATATTGATTACAATTTTGTGGTATCATAACCAAGTAAACATACATATGTTTCATTTGTAACACTGCATTTGGGTCCTGCTTTATTTATTTGAGCGTAGTGAAAGTAAATGTAAAAAGTGGCTCAACTTACCCCACTCTCCCCTACTGATCAAATGTCTGTGACTTTTCTCATGGCATGACAAGTTAGGCAAAATTGACAAACATGAAGCTTTTCTTGCCATGCCAATCCATGCGGACACCATTTGCAAGGCAAATATGTTACAGTTAAGATCAGGTGCAAATGTGTGGTATCAAAGTTAAATTTGTGTGAACCGTCATGTACAATTGACACACAAGACATTTGCCCACATGTTCCATGCAAAACTTATTGAAGAACATTATTCAGCACTCTACTAATGTGACAGTATATATCCACCTATCTTTTGGACATGTTGGAAAATGCATATTGCACATTTTGACCCATTGAGAATTTTGTCTATTTTCTCCATTCTCATTTCAGCAAATCAATCGTGATATTGGAATCACTGATTTAGGAGATCACATTCAAATCCACATTCAGGGGCCAGATGAATCGGGACCATTTTACTCTCCAGCGACAGTTGCCACACTTGCCATGACAGGAATTGATCAAGCTTATGGTATGTTTTTTTTTTGGGGGGGGGGTGTTTTTTTCTTTTTTTTCTGTTTATTCTGTTTGCTTGTTTGTGGGATTTTGTTCAGCCTTTTGTTTTGAACAATGAATATAATGAAGTCCATTGACCTTTTGGAAACTAGCAAATAAAAATTTAATTTTGTTTTTAGTATCCACTAGTGCTATCATCATAGCCTGGCGTCATAGAGTAGGTCCATTATTTTGATATGGTGGTACTAGTTTTGAACTATTTAGCATGGTTCAGTAATCATAGACTGTAATGTAAATGGTTTCCTTCAATACACACATGCAATACCAGTTTTTTGTATCAATAGTATTGACAAAAAAACTGTGTCTCCACAGTTGGATAGCCTGAGTAAAATCTCAATAGGGTTGGTCAAATGTCGATGATCATGGTTGCTGGTATTAAACATACTGGTGTGTGTGTGTACTTTTATTTTGTTCATTGGCTTTTTATTGATACCTTTAGGAATATATTTTCTAATCTCACTCAAAAATACACAAATTATATGAAACTTGTTGTTGTTAGTTTCACACAAACAACAATTAACCAACTACCAACAAGAATACATACAAGAGTGCAGATAATCCCCCAACAAAAAACAGATTCTAACTTTTACCTGAGTTAAATAGGTCATCATCAGCTACTTTAGAATTCCTATGTCAGTTATTTCAGACCTCATCAATCATGATGATTTACCACAAGTCCTTGTTAATTAAATTAAATATTTTTATTTTATTTATTTCCTTATTGGCCTACTGTTCAAAACATTGACATCTCAGTAGTGTATTGTTTCAATATTTGATCAAAGGGAATAATTCTGGAATACCCTGCATACTTCGAACCCTAATCCTAACCCTAACCCTAATTATAACCCAAACCCTAAAACACAGGGTGCACAGGGTATATCGCTCATTCTACAAAATCCGGTGCCAATCCACTGTAAAAATTGAAAAAAATAAAGTTGTTCAAAAAGACCTGCTTTTTGTGTTTTTTTAAGAGCAAATATATCACTACTTTCAGATGTAAAAGATTGTCAACACCACTTGTATATTTTTCTTTCAGGACTTCATGATGTTTTTTAACACTAAAACTCAATGTAATGTGAGCAACGTTACCGGCTACAAAATGGACTGGTTTTACTTAATCCAATGTCATAAAAAGCAAACGAAAGATCACTTGAGTGAAATGTAACACCGATTTCACCATTTCATAGAAGTTTTGAAGATGCATAAATGAGTGCGTAACGTAGCTCACAGTAACGTAGTTCACGGGTTTTTTTGTTTTTGATGTGATTTGCGAACGTTAGAATGTTATGTCGGTTAATTCTAATATAAATGGGGTTCGATCACTGGTACCTATCACATATTATTAGGAAGTACTTGTTATACAAGTGCATACTATGGAATTCTGGTAACGTAGCTCACCAATCTTAACATGGTCGGTCGAAATTTCAATGTTTACAACATTTCTATGCCAAAAATGCTACAGCATCACGATTTTTACTGTTATTTTTTAAAACCTATAAGTGTTTCCTTTCAAAAACCGTAAACTACGTTGATACCTCTGTTTTACGTCTTTCCAATAACGTGTGTTAAAAAGGGGTAACGTAGCTCACAGCGTTTTCGTGGAAAGTGCAATTTATTTTAGAATTACACAAAGACGTTTTAATCACTAAAAATAATGTTGATATGCAATATGATGACGCCTTATCTAATTAAAAACAACAAATATGTAAAGATATCGCATTTATTCAAAGAAAATATTAAGGATCAGATTTGACACTTGAGCAGTGGAAACGCAAATTTTAGCGATTTTCGAGCCTTTGCAAGGGTTAATCAGGCTGAAGAAAGCATTTAAAGTATGGACAACTATATATGTCCGTGTAGATCTCGTTTAGTTCTACCAGAAAAACAACATATTTGATGCCCTAAATGCTCGACAAAGTATTTGTGGACCAAAGAATGGAAAAAGGGCTATTGGCACCGGATTTTGTAGAATGAGCGATATATCAGCATTATAACAATTAAATATAGCACCTAATTGTCCATATTTTATGTGTTGGGGGTTGCAAGCTCATAGGAGGGGGATGGAGGGTTGAGAAGCTAAACTGTTGCCAAAATAGTTTTGGGTATACACCCAGGGGATTCAGCCCTACCCCAGACATATACACCTGTATTAGAATTGTCAGCCCGCCCCTTTCCCCACGCATGCATATCTGTAAGAAGTTTCACCCATCCCCCAGGTATATGCAGTCTGTACATGTGTATAAACCACTTGACATCATTGTTTATCAACAAAGGCGAGGGACTGGTCTATCGATATGCTGAAACGAACCGCTTTAACTGTTCAATGACTTTCTTGTACTTTATGAAATGTGGTAGGCGATTTAAAATGCACATGCCCTGAGCAAACTGTGATGCGTATATATACACACACTGCAGGGCAAAGAACAATGGAAATTGCCATAATTTGCGCACATACTGCCGGGCAATTACGTCACATGTCAAATGGTCTATAAGAATTAAGTTATCTGCATAAGAAGTTTTAACTTGTTTATCAATACACATCTATTGTCAGATGTGGTTGGTGCAGCTTTATGCCCTGCAGCTGAGTCACCAATACTGAGTACAGCTGGTGATATCTTCCCTGACAGTGTTAGCACATTACAAGAAGCTGTTGGTGGTTTGGAAGAACCAATATCAAGAGATAATGTGGAAGACTTTGGCAAGTAAGTATTAGTATATAGGTTATAGGATCTTAAGTTATACTGACATTCCAATATTACTAACGGGTTTTAATAAATGCTTCAAACAAGAAAGTCCAGACTTGTTTGAGCAGGCCTGGGCATAGTTCTAATATATTTTGTGTTAGCTGTAGTATGATACCTCACTCAACAATTTATGATTGGATGGAATTTGGTGAACTTTGTGTATTCTGAATTTGCTAATTTTTCAAGTCACCAATTTTTAAACATTTCCTGATGCTTTTTGTTTGTTTGGATGGACTTTTTTTCTGAGATATTGTTTACTTGTTATTTCTGTGCAGACTTGCCCACTACCCAGCTAGTCACCTAGTATTTCAAGATACAGAAAGCAGCAGTTCCTGGTGTGGAAAAGAAGGTAATCCTTGCTCCAGTTGTGCTGCTATAGTAGGATTTACTCCCGCATCTACTCTCAACTTAAGGTAACAACTTTTGTTAATGATACTTCATCAATGTTTATATCAAGACATCCAGTGGCCTAGCATCATAGGGGCATGGGGGCATGTGCTCCCCATCAATCTGAAAATTTAGAAAATCCCATAGGAAAATAGTCGAAAAATGGCTTGTGCTCCCCCCCCATCATACCTGGTGCCCCCCAAATCATGGTCGGTGCCCCCCCAATATGATGACCCACGCTATGCCACTGAAGACATCTCTTCATTGGTTAATTGGACTAGCATGCACACTCATGCCATGCAACTCTCTATTCAAGCAGAAAGGCAGGTCAAATGGCTAAAAAGTCACCCAATTTTTCTCTTAACTATTGGTTTCTATGGGACAGAAAACTACCAAAAGTAGTTGGAGTCACTGTTGATATGAAAAGAAAGTCACCCAAATTGTTGGTTAACTATTGGTTGTTGTAGGACAGGAAGTCAAGTGGAGGAAATGTTCAAAGGTCACCCAATTGGGCTACCAAATCACAGATTTGGCAACCCTGCTTCAAGTTGAAGTTTGGAATATGTACTGATATGTGTTTTGACAGGTTATAGATTATATTCCAATTGAACCGATGGTGGGACTTTCCCTAATTGCCTATCAACATACTACATTGGTTTACAATATAAGAACAAATACTTCCTGGTATCAGCATGGATATCTGAATAGGCTACTTTACTTGTATCCATTCATGGTTTATGTGTTAACTAGAGTTCATATGCTTCAAGCATAAATAGGTTTTATTAATTATTAAATGAAACAAAATTAATTAATTATAATTAATTAAAACATGTACAGGGTGTCCCAGAAAAAATTAGCAGGTGAATCAATTTGGACTTAACTCGGGATATAGGCATCGGAATCCAAAAACAGTTTGCAGTTCATCTTGTTCTGCATCTTATACGGTAATTTAACTTGAATCGGTTGACTGACTGCAAAGAATTAAATTAGCAATAACATAACACATGTATCAATTCACTTCATTCCAAGTTTGAAAGAAAGATCATTCAACACAATGTGCACTAGTGCTTAACATGTCACTTTATATTTTGTTTGGTGAAATCCTTTTTGTCCTTCGTAAAAAATTTATTTCTTGCAAACATTTAATTACATTTTGTTCAAATTTGAAAATAACTGCAGGATGTTAAAAATGAAAGCTTGCACGAAAAATGATGCTTGGTACTTACATTTAATATAATGTTAGTATAATTATTGCATAAAAAATTATTGCATATCAATTCCAGCTGGCTAAAAAGTTACAGTTTTCTCGCACATTAATGTTTTTAGAATATTTCCAAGAAATGGTAGTGCAAAAATTAAATCAAAATAATGTTGCATGATAGCAAAAATCACATGTAAAGCTGTAAGCATATCATTGTCAATTGTCATTCTTGGCTCAAATGTTATTTTGAAAGTTAAAATGTAGCATGTATGTCATTCTAATCAGGCAGAGCATGGAATTAAGGTTTTTATCAAAAGATGCATGTCATTTGATTGCTTGATGCAACATAGATATTCTAAGCATTCAGAGCATGAAATTAAGGTGTCAAATTATCAAAAACATGTTTTCCTGTGAAGATTTCACAGTCGGATAACAGAAAAATTTATATAATAGAGGTCTGGATAAGAGAAGTTGGACTGTATAGTTGTACAACTCCAATGACTTCACTCGATCTCCATCTTGTGGTTCCTTTCAGATGTGCAGATAGAACAATGACCTATCGTCTCATGAAATTTCTAAGAAGTCTTGGCAAAGCAGTATCGTTGGAATGGTCAGGAGGTAGGAACATGGGATGCAAAATGCATGGCTATATGTCATTTGAAATGTGCATGATTTTAAAAGGGCATTTCGTGATCCACAGCATCATCCACTCACTTTTCTCAAAAAAAGTTGAGATTTTTATACCACTGGAAAGCTCTGGCTACATAATGTACCAAAAAGTTCTTACAGATTAATTCGTTTAGCAAAAATATCATCAAATTTGAATATCATTCTGGTGTACCAAAACGAAATTACAACAGTGGCCTATGGAGCAGTGTAATATACATAATCATGCATAACTCGCAAACGCAAAATCAGAATCAACTGAAATTTTGGGAGTAAGCTTTTTTCATGGATATCTACTGAAAAATGTCATAAAAAGAGGATGCTATAGGATCACGAAATCTTCCTTTAAGAAACAGATTGTAGAGGTACTATATTTTTCAAATGGAATTGACCATAGTTAATTATTTTGAAACTCTCAAGTTACTCCCCATATGGCTTTATTGGCTTAATCTATTATATTACACAACTAGAGTGAAGTTTCAAATGGAAGGTTCCCAATTCAGTGTCTATTCCATTTGAAGTTCATACTCCCTCTGTAGGATAAATCTTCTACATGGGGTGTGGATTTCAAATGGAATAGCCCAATATTTGTTTGTTTGTTATTTTTATGCATTTTTACACTGCATTTTATTATCTCCCCAAGGCAGGAGACAATGCAATCACTTTTCCTGTGTGGCTAAATGTATTTGCTGTCATAGTCATTACATCATCACCTCGGATTAAGACATCCATGCATACAATTTGAAGTGTTTTGGTTCAAGCACACTTCAAGATCAGTCCCCTGTTTGCCATGTTTACCCAGCATGGCCATTGACCAATTGGATTTTTGGAAACCAACCAATCAGTATAAAAAAGAAGATAATAAATTCTGACAAAACTGTAGGTTTTGATATATGCAAATGATGTAAAATTCTTTTTTTCAACACAAAGTCAATAGGAACCGTGCATGAATGGGAACATGTCCTTGAACCAAAGTTGGCATACTGGCTGTATTATGACATATCACATCCCCGATCACATCATTTAATGGCAGTGAATTTGCCAACAAACGAGGACACACACACACTCACACATTTAAACCATGGACCACTATACAATGGGTGACTGTCTTCAGTTCATGGAAGTCTGCAAACGACTGTAATTGCATAATATGCAACATATTGTGTCAATGGCATTTGTTAAATACGCCTTCTATTGTACATGAGATATAATGTCTGCAGTTCTGGATAAAATTCCATACACACAAAAATACACAAACCAACTAGAGAAAAGTGTCTGCGTTTGGAGGCGATTCACAGAATTCTAATATACACAAGAACCGGTAATCCCTATACCGATGCGTGGCAAACGTAACCGTCCCGGCTGAAAAATGAATCAAAAAAGGTACGGCAAGAATTTTTCGCATCACGCACGTCGAAGTTCACATTTCAATGTGCAAACTGTAGTTAGGATAATGAAAACGACTGGTAAGCAAGTCTACTAAACGACCTCAAAATCTGAAGGGAAAAAAATGGTGAACCGTCGCCGGACCCTTTGCAGAACTAATACAGCATATTTAGTTAGCCATTGTCAACATGGGGTCATCGCCAGGAATATTTTCCTTAAATAAAAACTAACACCTCCGCTATATATGTGGTATTTCACGATATAACGTTAATGGAAAGGAAAGGGCAAATGTTTTTGTGTTTCAATCTTTATTTTGTATATTCGCTGTCGTAGTGCACGTTAGAATATGACCGTTGCTAGGTCAACTGGCTCACGCTTTCTTTGTTACGAACCACTGATCAAAATGATCACAACACAAAGCCTATGGCATATCAAAATTCGGAACAGGTGTATGAGCCCAGGCTTGAACCAGTAACCAATGGTTACTAACATGCACTACGACAGCGAATAAGCTACTGTTTGATTATTTTCTGTACTTTACCTACTTGCAGTCAAACTTCAAGTATTAGAAGCATGGGATGAACCACACTCAGCCAGTCCAACTGGTGATCAACCTGAAGGCTCACTGCACTATGAGGGTAGAGCTGCAAAGGTAACCACTGATGATAATGATGCAGGGAAATTATCTCGTCTCTCCCAACTAGCGATATGTGCTGGAGTAGATGCTGCACTCTTGCAGGGTAGGTACAGGCCTGTAACCAGGATTTATTTACCAGGGGGCTGATTTTGGACCTTTTTAAAACAAATTGACCTTTTTTGACAAAAAAGGCATACAAAAACCTCACTTTTTTTAGCTTGCTATACTCACAAATGGGACTTATTGGGTTAAAAGGGGACTTTTTTGGCTTTTGTTGATGGGGGGGCATTCCCCACAGGTTCGGGCCTGGGTAGGTATCTCAACTAGCAATATTAGGACTGACAGGATCATGATGCAGGTATAATTATACCAATAGCAACAATTGTAATGAAATGTTGCATTAATACCATTCATCCTTTTCATCCTTTTGGAAGTTTTTTAACCACTTATATATTTCCTCTCCAGCTGATCATCTTGTCATTGCAGCATTGAAGCAGAAAGGTACTGAGACCAGAACTGTGACCTTTGGTGACAGCCAGGAATTAGTAGAGTGTGAACCACCTGCAGCAAATGGACATATGTATAAGCTGAGAGATGAATTCAGTGAGACAGAGGCAAAGGAATATCCATTGTTTGACAGTGCTAATAGAGTAAGTGTACACCTGCAGCAGAGGGGGGTTGTCATTAACCAGTGGCCTATCACCCACGAACAGGGACTTTCAAAAGTACCCAAAGCAAGTATCTTTCATATAAAGTGTGAAATGGACCCACAACAATTATTACGCAGTTGTTTTCCTACCCTAAACAAATATTTTTACTGTTATCAGTTATGAGTCGCAATGAACACACCTTAAACCACCGGTAATGACAGTCAACATGGTCAAGATGCTTGAAAAAAACCCTACGAAAAAGCACATGTTTTGAGGAGTACAATGTCACTCAGAATTAATTTTAACTCATTTTAGTCAACATCTTGGTGCCGAGTTTAGCTACCCTTTTTGAGTAACATATGTGTGATTAAGGTACCCTTTTCCCCCATTTTTGCTGTTTTTGACACCATTTCTTAAGCGACCATCAAGATCTGAAATGGCCATTATTCTGTGTCAAATTTGCTAAGAAATTGTATGAATAAAGGAAATAAAATGACTTCAAAACTATATTTCTAAATTTGATATTGTTGTCCTGTCACAGCATGACTACAAACTGGGACAAGAAGTAACTTTGGGAATGTTTGTGCCACGTGATGGTCGTTACCTGCGGCTGTCCCCTCACATTGTTAGCTGCTTCCAATCTATTGTCATAGCTGAAAGGAAGCATGGAATAGGTAAGTGGGGAATTGCAAGCGGTGTTTGCAGGTTCACACCAAGACAGTTAAGCGAATGCCCTGGTGCCGTGTGTCATTACCGCTCATGCACTGATCAACCACATGATAAAAAGATTTGGGAAGCACCATAAGAAAACTAGGCAAGTGGTGGCAATAAAGTTTCGCACCACGTACGTCGAAGTTCACTTTTCAAAGGGCGAACTGTTGTTACGAAAATCAAAAACGACTGGTCTACTAAATGACCTCAAAGGTCAAATCTTCTCATTTCGTCTGTGAAAAATAAAATGACGAAATTGCAACAGTGACTGTCACCCTTACGAGTGAAAATACAGCTTATTTAGCCAGTGTCAACATGGGGTCATCAGTTTGAATATTTTCCTAACATATTGGACTAACTCCACAGCTATATGTTTTTTCACAATATAACAGTAATGGAAAGAAAACTGAAATTGTTCGTCATTTTTCGGCACAAAAATTTTTGGCAAAAAATGATGTCACGAACATAAACAACAATCTCCTAATTAGCATAATGGTCGCAATTCCTCCAGCTAGCTCGTCCTGTGATTGGTCCTTTAGTTATCTAGTTTTTATTCTATATATATCGCTGGTTCACACAGCGTCACTCTAAATGGGAAATTTTAGACATTTTCAGAAAGGAAATGAAGCAAAAAATCCATCTAGAATGTCAGATTTCTAAAAAATGAGCAGTGTTTGAGAAAAGTGCCAAATTTGATTTTCCATGCCATTTTTTTTTCGTTCACCATAACAACTGACCTTAAATTTCAAAATTGATAAAAACTGCAAATATGTGTTCTAAGGACACAAAATTAGAAAAAGTTTTCTCAAATTTAGAATTTTTTGTTCGTTTTAAAAATAATCAGCATTTTCAACTCACTCCCCTATAACAAAATGAGTTGTATTCCCTATAAATATTTCATATAACATTTCACCAATGTTTTGGTTTCTTCCCAATTCTTCCATCAATCAATTGTAACTTTTCACACTTTATTCTAATATTTTCATTCACACTTTATTCCAACCTTTTCATTCACACTTTATCCCAACCTTTTCATTCACTTTAATCCAACCTTTTCATTCATACTTTATTCCAACCTTTTACACACTTTATTCCAACATTTTCATTCACACTTTATTCCAACTTCTCTTCTTCTTTCCGTTACTGTGCATAAACCTCCTAGGAGTATACTCGCACCAACCTTTTCATTCACACTTTAATCCAACCTTTTCATTTATACTTTATTCCAACCTTTTCATTCACACTTTATTCCAACCTTTTCATTCACACTTTATTCTAACCTTTTCATTCACTTTATTCCAACCTTTTCATTCACACTTTATTTGAAACTTTTCATTCACTCTTTACATCAACAGATCCACCTCTTCAAGTTTGCAGATCTTATTACAACCAAATGGAAATTGACTCAGAGATTGACATCTTTGATAAGAGGTATCCTTCCAGTGGCTTAGGCCTATCCATGGAGCTGAGTTTTGATTGCAACAGTACATCAGATCACTCCTCCCCACTGGACCTCTATGACCAGATGCAGATGGTTATACAGCAGTGTGCACCTATATTTTATAGGGCAGATGGAAAATCTATGGGCATTGGTAAGTTGGTTGCTTTTGCAATTTGTAGTGCTTTTTATTATTTTTATTGATGTCAAGGCTAATACTGGCATGAATAACAAACTTTTATTTGTATTATTATTTTGACAACATGGCACCAGCATCACAATTCTCATCCCTCTTAACCATAACTTGGAACGCCCCCAAGTTTTTTTTGCTATTGCAAGGGAAAGAAGATCAAAATGAAAAAAGAGAGAAGATGAACAAAGAAGCCCCTTGGTACCCCGGGATTCGAACCTTAGACCCTTCGCGTCCCAACCACATGATCGCCGACCGGTCGCCATAGGAGTTTCCATTCATGACTTAGGGTGATTGCGTCATGGCATCACATGAGATGTATACATGCTCAACAGGTTTTCTTTGTTGGATAGGGTTAGGGTTATAGGTATATGTGTATTACCCCATCCCCCCATGTCAAAAAGAAATCTACACCACTGTACTTTCCATGTACTATAGAACTAGAATGCCTCCTCACCTCATTTAACCAATACTATTTTTGTCTTACCTTGCAGGTTTATATAGCAATTTCATTGCAGTAGACATGCGGCCAACTTTTAAAGCATGGGCAAGTCATGAAGACCTTCTTGAGGGTGCCTCAGCAGCAGAGTTCCAGGAATATTTTCAGAGATGGGCTAATAGAGCTATCCGTACGTTTAGTATATGTGCGACATACAGCTAGTGTATGGGAGGAGTATAATGTGACATGATCAAGCTAAATGAGTTATTTGTTGCTAATATTGATTATGAGATAAAGCCAATAATAGTATTCAACTTCCTTTGTATTTCATTGTTCTGAGTAACTCTAAAATGACCATATCTCTGGAACCATAAGTCCATTGGGGATGGGTATATTTTACAAAAGCTCTCTTCATGTCCATTTAAACATTCATTATTTTCTGTCTTATTTGTCACAGAGGGCCGCATCGTTGATCCAGATGATCCAGAGCAAGTGTGCAAAACAACTACCAAACCCGGTAGACAAGATATCAATTTTAAGCACGCTTTCCCAGAAAAAACATTTATTGATAATACTGATCCAAACCGATGCATTCCCAACAGTAATACAGCATTTTGCACAGACACCTACTCACACAGACTTAAGGAGGCAAGTGCATTTTGGCAAAATACTGTTACTCTTTAAAAGGCGTAAAAGGGCTATTCCAGTTGAAATCCATATACCCCCTATGGAAGACATGACCTTATTCTCTCATACAGGGAGTGTAGATTTCAAATCAGTCACTCATTCTGGTATTAACCCCATTTGAAATTCACGCTCCTTGTGAGGAAGATTAAGGTCATATCTTCTTCATTTTTTGCCACAACCATAAGGTTGTCTATCCTTCCATTCATTCCATCTGAGCATGCGAGTGCAATTTGTCAGAATTGGTAAGGCATACCGTGATGTGATTTTATTAGGTTTTATCGCAAAATATGCTTAATTAAAAAAAAAATTTACCCCCAGCTCCAAGTGAAATCGCCCTAGTTAAAATGATGTGTGTAGCTTTGGGTCAAGATCTGCATAACCTGAGAACCGTGAATTTCTAGGTTTTTTTTCTAATTTGGACTTCTTTGGACATATTTACCTTGTTTTAAAACTGAAAAGTGGACTCTTTTGCAGAGAGACTTTTTTTTGGGGGGGGGGGGTGGGTGGGTGCAGCAGCAACCATTCTCTGCATATGGGGCTGCTATATGTATATAAATTAGCATCTAAATCCCCCACTCAACACAAAAGTTGGTAACCAAATAGCGCGGAAAATAGGTAATTTTTTACCAGTAGCGTAGACCGCGAAATTGGCAAAATAGGAGGTATTTAATTTGCACTGTCCGTGAAATTTGAATGTGAAAGCAGCAAAGTAAGGGGTATTTAATTTGCACCTTGAAATTTGGATAAAAAGGGTACTTGGGAAAATCCAGTAATTTTATGTTAACATTAAGCGTTATTGAAAAGGGGTGTTTGAAATTCTAGTCATTGAAAAAGTGGTGTTTGAAATTCTAGTCATTGAAAACCACAAAAAACGGGTTGTTTTGGGCCAAATTTGAAAAAAGAGGGTAAATTTGATGAAAAATCATTGCAAAGGGGTGTTTGAAAAATTTGGTAACTCACATGGTTGCCAACTTTTGTGGTGAGTTTGGGGCTGGGATCTAAATTCAGCCATGAGTGGTAAGAAGAATATAAGTTACTGAATCAGCAAACAAACCTTTATGTTTGATTACAGGTCAACAGGATCTTTACTGAAGTGAAACGCAAGCATGTGTTACGTGAGAGTGGTTTAAAGAGTGCATTAGAAGCATGTATGAAGAGTTGTGATGCTTGTCAACAAGGTAATACTATATGTCATTCATGTGTGTCGATACAATCATTCCTGTCTGTCTACCTGTCTGTTGTCTTAGATAGACAGACAGACATAATGTTGGCTATTTATTATACTGGGGTCTTTAAATATGCTGCACAAGGATGTGCCACACAAACTTTTGCAAGTCATCAGTAGAGTAATTGTTCACATAAGTATGTGCCCAAATGAGCCCAATGAATTGGTCTTCATTTAAAACCCACCCATCAATATACCAAAGTGGCTGAAAAGGTACTCCATAGTACATCCCGTACACCTTCAACCAGGTAGAACCCTGGGGGTAGAACCTGCTCTAGATTTATTATATTCCTTTTTCATGTGCTACACTTTTTCCTTGAATTTTGTGATACATTAAATTAATTACTTGGCTCCAAATTTGCATCATTTGGACTTCTTTCTGGGGGGAATGGGGGAGGGGAAAAGTGAAATCTTGGGCAGATGTGAACATGTGTCTAAAATTTGTCAATTTTTGCTTGAAACTATGATTTTCAGTGATAGTTTTTGTTATGATCTTGCTGATGATATATCTTTATCATGCAGGTGAAATTTGGAACATCAAGGTTGAAGGTTGCAACAATTTCCTTCACTGGGTGCAATTTGGGTTCCTGAATGACTACACTGAGGAAACACCAGGAGATGATGTCAGTCTCTACTTGCAGGAGAGTGTGGATCTCAAGCATTATGCATGTCATGGACACTGTCTTAATAAATCACCTCTATTCTCCCTCATGGGTAAGTTTAGTTTAGTTTAGTTTAGTTTAGTTTAGTTTAGTCAGTCTACCTCCAGGAGAGTGTGGATCTCAAGCATTATGCATGTCATGGACACTGTTTTAACAAATCAACTTTATTTTCCCTCATGAGTAAGTCCAGTTTAGTTTAGTTTAGTTATGGGTACTGGCTTTGGTGCTTATGCTGGGAAGGTGAACAGACTTGTTGTATGGGAGGAGTGGTGGATTCACCCCCCCCCCCCCCATCAGCATGGGCGTCAATCCTGGGGGGCACATCCCCCACCTTTAGGCAAAATGGCCAGTTTTTGTACTTTTCAGCCACTTTTTGACAATCAGACCGACTGTCCCCCCACACTTTAAGCCGGAATGGCATTAAACCCCCAAGCTACATTATATACAAGGAATCGTCTGACCTCAAAAGAGAGATGACACTGGCCTGTGAACACAGGCATTAACCTATACGTTTAGCAGGCATTAACCTATACGTTACGTTACGTTACGTTACGTTACGTTACGTTACGTTACGTTACGTTACATTTAGTTTAGTTTAGTTTAGTTTAGTTTAGTTTAGTTTAGTTTAGTTTAGTTTAGTTTAGTTTAGTTTAGTTTAGTTCAGTTCAGTATGTATTCAGTTAACTAAGATATAAGACAAAATGACCCCATGATGTTCTTATTCTGTTTTGAATAAGTATAAATGTGACACAACCTGGTCACAATTTTGAAAATTTGAAATTGAGATAAAAGGCAAAAATATGGAGTAAAAAAACAATAAAATACATAAGAAAATAAACATTTCAAAACTTTAGAACTTTAGAACCAAGTATGCTAGACCTTTCAGTAATGTTTGTATAAGGTAATAATTATGTAACTCAATTGTGTCACAAATAGCTGTGGTGTATTCATCCCATTACCATATTACTGGAGGAATTCTTGTATAGGCCTAGCCACAAACAAATGGTGGCAACTCATGCATGTTAACCAATCAGAGCATTTGTAATAAACATATCTGTCATCTGGCAACAAGTGAAAAATTAGGGGTTCATTCATATATTTTCATGACTAAACGATTGTTTATGCCCGAGGGCATAAACAACGTTTAGTCATGAAAATATATGAATGAACCCCCGCTCATACATACGCAACATTCTGCTTGCTGTTATTTCCTCCAAAACTAAAAATACCATCATTTTAAACTAAAACTACCAGTTCCTTATCATTTTTAACAGTTTCTCCATCGCTAATTGTAAGAAAACGCTTTCTTGCTCAGTCCATCGTGCTTGGACGCCAGCGAACATCGCAGTACATCACTCGCGCTTTGCGTAAATAGCACGCGAACATAGACGCATAATATCCTACTCGCGAAGCGTCCATCAGTTCTCATGCGGCTTGTTTATGATCGAACGCCGGGCATAAACGTTGTTTATGCCCGCCTATCGACCAATCACGCATGCTGTTATATAGCGAGTATGTATGAACATTAAATAACTGATAGGAAAAACAAGTCTTTCAGATTTCACACCACCAAATAGTATTATACGGTTGTGCGCCCTCAATGCATTTCTCAGCCTAAAGTAAGCATTAAAATGAGCAGAGATTTGCATAACTTTGGCTAAATTTGGATTGGTCATGATTAGTAATATCAAATCCTGCAAGTGTACCACAGATGGGAGAGATCGAGTATTTTTTAATGATTTTAAGCAGTCGTTTCTGTACAGAAACACTGTCATGATTTTGGGGGTAAATTAGGTAATTCCCGAACATCATAGACTTTGAGGGCCAGTCGTAAAAAATAATGACGGTCAACCTATATTTTAATCCAGTCAGAGGAATCAGGCTAGGGCTAATTTCAACCATCATAGCTGTCGCTAAGAACTGAGTCGCTCCTGCGAAGAAAAAATGACGTTTTCTGGAGGCGAATTTAGTACATATCTTTATGGGGATTTATTTGGTGGTGTGATATCTGCAGCATGAACGGTGCATTTTGCATCTTGGCTAAAGCACATCTGGATGGACAATAAGAAAAAACAAGAGAAATATTATACATTCTTCAGCAAATATAATAAGTTCTTTCTTAATGTAATGCTTGTTTTATCAGTTCCATCAACGGAGAAGCGGTACCGACCCAACCCAGATGAGAGCATTGAAGAACGTCTGTACTCTACCGCTAACAACCCACTACCTGTCATGGAATTAATGCACCAAATATACGCCATGTCTGCCAAAGGTATCGTCAAGGTCTGGGTTACTAATGAGAAGGAACTTATCACCCTTAAGGACCCTCTAAAGGTAAGCTTCGTCAGTGAAATCCAGGATTTGAACATGGGCCTTTTGGTTGTAGAGAGCTATGAAAACTCATTTCCCCCAATTGTTGGCTAAAGAGCTACAATTTTGGGAGTTTTACTCAATTGAATCTAATAAAGTGGAGCATGATCCTCAACTGGGGAGCTTTGGAACTGCCGGAGGGCCTGAAAAAGGGACTCTGACTGCCGCATATACCCATACCATCACCGTACAGCCCAAGTATTGTGTCCTTGGAAAGGCAGGTATACATGTATGTGTGCATGCATCTGTGGGTGCTCTCATATACAGTAAAGGGAACAATCATGTGTTCATATTCACAGGCCGAATTAACTGCCCATAATTTCTTTCAAAGCGATTAGACCAGGATTTTTTCCAGGGGCATGGGGAGATTAAGGCAAAGTGAATTTCAGGGGGTTCAAATCCAACAAATTTTGCGCAAAAATGATTGCAAAATGTGGAAAATGTTGTGATTTTTTTTTCATTTGACTGGGGTGGGCCAAGGGGGGGGGCAAGCATGAGTTCTGACTAGGGGCATCCCCCTCCATGGCTCCACCACTGGCCAGACTCCACCATGTAATGCTGCTGCGGGGGAATCGCTACACCTCCACAACGAGTCTGTTACCTTCCCATCCCAGCAATGAATAAAGCTCCATTTGTACACCTGGGTGGAAAGAAGCAATAGGGTGAAGAGCCGTACCTAAGTACACAACACATTGACACCACAGGGATTTGAACCCACAGCCTCAAGCTACCTCACGATAATGAGTTGAAGTCTTATAGTCCGTATACCTTCTAAGAGTCAGTAAAGTAAAATCTAAATTTTGAGATTTTCTCAAAAACTGTTAATTTTTGCAGGAATCTGTTAGTGTTATGCTAGTTGGATTCCTAGCATCATTTCCTTTCTGAAAATGTAGGCTATACTTTTATATACTTCTCATCATTACATTTAGAGATAAAATAAAAAACAATATCTAGATTACTGACTCAAGGAAGGTATACAGACTATAGGCAGCTGTGCAATAATGATAATTCTATATATCTTAAATCTTGATTGTTTTTCTTTTTCCAGCATGTTTGCTTGTACAACAAGAACATTACCAAGGTTGAGATCTATGTGGGTCAATCATCCAACAAAGGGACAGTATCAGGTGTTATGCAGACTTTCTATGCTGAATGGGTCAAACAAGGATGCCCACAGAATGCACGCAAGTTCCTTCCACCATTCACTGTGGCAGATCTTCCACCTCGTAAGTTTGTTTTGTTGTTGTTTGTTCATCAGTTGATTGGCCAATTGAGTAGTCAATCATTTGATAAGTACTCATTCTCTCTAGAGTATTCTCTCTCTCTCCCTCCCTCCCTCCCTCCCTCCCAAACCTATAGTTGTGAGGAGCTCAAACAAATAAACTAGTTCTTTGGGGATTTAAGTTTGTTACTAAATCATGATTAATCAATACTATGAATTTGTGAAATTAATTTGTATTAAGAGCTGTTTTGATGGTTTTGTTTTTTCTATTAGATATGTCAAAGAGGAGCGCTGAGTTTGACATGCGTGAGCAGATGCTGCATCATCATCGTAACTGGGAGAACCGTTGGCTCAATGGCCACCCACTGATTTAAACTCTGACCTATGAACGTATATATGAATGAGATTAAAGGTTGTATGTCATATGTGTTGATTTTACCTTAAATAAACTTAATATGATACAAAAATTGAATTTGAATATGTAAAATTATTAATCAAATAAAATAATTTTATATTAAATAATATATTCACATGAATAAAATCTAATGTAGTTAAACACTGTCTTTCATTAAATCATAACATTCTAACTAAATATTTGAGATCATTTAAGGTCTTATTATACTCAGTCTAAAATCACTCAGTGTAAAGGTGTAAATGATTTTGGGTTTTTATGGTTTTGTCAAGCAAAGAAAGTAGAAATCAGCTTGGTTATGTACCATGGCTCAATGCCCGTAGCCAGAATATTTTTGTGGGGTGCGGATTTTCCAAATACAAACCTTTTCAAGAAAAATCGTCAGATGCAGATTTATGGGGGTGGTATTGCCCCACTGCACCCCCAGCTACCGGCCTATGTGACACCTTTATGCCATACTATATCGAGTTAGATCCATCATAATCAGCAATGGCACAAACTTCACTTCTTGTAAGTCACAAAGAAAACATTAATGTTTAGTATATTTTATTTTCTTAAAATTACCGCAGCTTATGATATGGTTTACTATAGTTAAAACTTCACTTGTTGCCAGTCACAAAAAAACATAACTGTTTATATTTTATTTACAAATGCTTGCTGCAGCTTTTAATGTGATTTACTGTAGTTTCAAGTTTAAAAAAAGATGATGTTTATATTTTATTTTATTTTCTTACGCTTAACTTATAATGTCATATGAGTTATTAAAATTTTATTCAGCAACAAAGAATATATCAAGGAAATATTGAAAGACAAGTTTATTTGTGCTGGGATAGCTTATCAAGCTATGACCCCCCTAAATTATGTAATACAATAATGTAATTTACAAAACCAGCAAATTGGGAACAGGGCAAAATATGAAAGGAAGATGGTAAAGCCGACTATGCCAATTTTCAGCCTGTTGTGGCAGTGATATCAACACGGTGTGGGCTGTGGCAACTGCTTCACAAGCGCATCTATGCAGCGTCTTTAAGCGTGTGTAACTGCGCCCAATGAAATGCGCACTGATGTCACTGCCACATCAAAACTAAAACAAATAAGACTAAACTATTAATATGTAAATGTGATTTACTGTGTTTCAACTATTCTATTTTCGTACATTTACTGCAGCTTAGGCCCTATTAATTTGAAAGTTTGTCTCAGAGCTCCTCTGATGTTCAATATCTAATGCAAAATACAATAATATTTTGTTTTTAATTTCCATTATAGATATATGTGACTCGGCATGAGTAAATGAGACACTTTCAGGGAAATATCAAAATTGAGATATTAATATTTTTGTAATCTGTATTAAATATTGAACATTTTGATACCAAAATTAACATACTACAGTATTCCTATCAAAAGTTATGAATGATTAAAGATCATTTTGTTGCCAACATTTATAAATTTTGACCTTGTTTCACATTTATGCTTATATATCAAAATGACTTTTTGCGCATTCCGCCTCATTTACTTATACTGGGTCACATATATATCAAAATGGTGTTTAAAATTTAAATTGTCATTTCGGTTGCGGGGGGGTGTCGGACAGGGGGAGTCATATGAAGCTTCGTCGCTGAAGCTAAGAAACGTAAAGTTACTCATTTTCAGTACAACTGACTGAGTATGGAGCTATGCCACTCAGCTAAACCAGTTTCATCTATCGTGGAATCAGTTTACAATTGCCTATTATGACTCAACGCAGTTCAATCTTACGCTATCATGTACATAATCCGCGACAAACCTGCCGAATTTGGCACTATGAAATAATCACCGCGACAAGTTTGGAGATGAAACCTGTCAAAAATCGGCTTTCAAACTACTCGATATAGACTCGATAACGCTCACCTGCAGATTACCTGTATGATGAAAAAGTGATCCTTATTTTTAGCTACAAAGCATGGCAAAAACGCTCCTTTTAATCTCCAACAAAATTTTGTTTTTCTCAAAGTCTTGGGCACCGAGGGGGAGGGCAGTGTTTGCTGAGTTTTGAAATGAAAAATATTGGCACTACTTTTTCAAATGATACGTGATTTTTGCGATTAGTCCGCTAAAACAGATTTAAAATCGTTTTTCTGCATATAATTTTGTCGAAACCATCTGAGGTTTAATATAGCATCAAAGAAACATATCTTGGACACATATTGGCTGAAAAATAAAACAAATATGCTCAATTTCGATGTTTTACAGGGACTATAATGACCTGCACCTTTTGATCGCGGAATCTACACTTCAACAAGGGACAGTGCTTCGGCAAAAAATCGCCAGACAGTGTCTGACCATGTGATGATCGTTTTGTAACTTTTATTTGCAAAAATCATTACTTAAAGAGCAGGGGGTGACTTGCAACATAAATAATAGGCCTACTTTTTTTTTAAAGATTTTGGCAAATATTATGTGACCCAGCATGAGTAAATGAGGCGGAATGAGGGAAATTACACAATTGAGATATTCATATTTTTGTAATCTGTATTAAATAATGAACATTTTGATACCAAAATCAACATACTACAGTATTCCTATCAAAAATTATGAATGATTAAAGATCATTTTGCTGTCAACATTTTATCAATTTTGACCTTGTTTCACATTTGTGCTTAAATATCAAAATGACTTTTTGCGCGAAGTGTCTCATTTACTAAAATCGGGTCACATATTTGATCTAAGACTTACTGTAACCTGGTTTGATTGTAATACTGCAAATAATGCAACAAAATAAAATCACATGTACCAAAATGTATGATTAGAGTGTTGTGTTCTTTAGTTTATGCTGTCAAGACACACAAATCACCAATTTAGGCACATGTAACCTAATAATATTCTGAATTTTTTATCTGTCAACTGCAAATCACATCTTTATTTCATTAAGGTAAAATTGAAAAATAAAATTGTTTCTTGACAATTCAGGCATGACTAAAGTGCACACATTTTCTGATGAGCATGGGAGCTTTGAGACAACTTTATGGGACCTTATTTGATTTACAGTAGTTTCAACTTCACTTGTTGCCAGCCACAAAAACTGTTTATATTTTCTTTTCTTATGATTACTAATACTACTATTATACTTATAATATGCTGTACAGTAGTAAACAGCTAGAGTGGAATGCAATGTATAATGTCTGTATGATAGCCTCTTGCTTAGCCAAATACAAAGTGCATATAGTATACTCAGTACTGGTAATTCTATATTTGGATAATTGAGTAGCTTTCTCCTTGAATTGAAACGTGTGACACTTTTGGTGTAAGTATCTCTGTTTTGTTTTCATTTCGGGATGTCAAATTTTAAATATATTTTGTAATTGACTGTATATTAAAATATAACATTAAAAAAAAGTTAATAGTTTATGTAAAACTATAGAAGCACCAAAGTATCGCTACAGAGATGTAATTTACTTTGGAACCAGGCAGTGGTGAAGCCAGGGGTTCAGCTGTACTCCCTGTTGAACTAACATCTTGCCTCCTCTCCTCCCCTCCCTGTCAGCCACCCCTCCCTGTCAGCCACCCCAATTATATTTTAGATTTACAGGCCTTTGTTGACCATTTTTTACCACTTTCATCCAATTTCAAAATACCCCCAGCCCCTTCTGGTAAGGTAATGGAAACATAACATGCATAGGCAGATATACCAGAGAAAAAACTCTGGACATACCTGCCTGTGCGGGGACTTGAACCTCAGACCTCTCGCTTGTAGGGCGAGCGCTCTAACCACTGAGCTACACAGACTGTCCCTGATAAACAGGACTCAAGTCTGGTACTTATGGATATGAGCAGTCAAGGGTGAACAGTACAAACAACACATTACAAACAACACATTAGGCAAAAAAAAAAAAAAAAAGGTTTGTCTCAAAGCTTGCATGTGCGTTTGTAAAATCGCACGATTTGACAAAAAAGAAATGCAGAAATTTTTTTTATTTCAAAATTTTTAGTTTTTTTAGTTTTTTCCAGGAAAAATCGGCAAAAATCAGACTTTTTTTTCTCAAAATACCATGAAAAAAGTCAGGAATAAGGAATTAAAAAAAAATCGCATTTCGCATTTGTTTTGAAATTTCTTGTGAGCTTTGAGACAAACCTTTTTTTTTTTGGCCTTACACACCAGTGTTCTCTGGTATATCTGCCTATGCATGTTATGTTTTTTAAATGTGCTAGTTATTTTCTTATGTATTGGATCAGGTGTTTTGGTGGGGTTTTTTTCATCCTCTTTTTTATAACAGTTTATTTTATACTAATTTTGTACACAAAATGCTTATTTTAAATTGGTTGCAGCTTATATTGTCAGTCAGAATTAATAGGTAAATTTTCACGGGAAAATTTTCTGGACACGTGACACCCATGGGTGCAGACATATTAGCATTATGGAATTATCCTCATTTGATGCAAAATAAGTTACTTGTCGCAAGTTAATAATATTATGGTAAGAGTTTCCGTAGATAAATATTTTTTCCGTAGATAGATAGTTTTGAAATTACGTTTTGATGATATTGTGAAGAAATTAAGATCACATAATATTTAATAAATTTGCAATGCACTAATTTCTATCAAAATTGCGGTCAAAAATACTATTCCAATTCAAAATTACTAAGACTTGAATAGCGAGGTCACCGCCGGGGTCAGAGATCAGGCTCGAGGTTACACTCACATTGATACGCATTGGTCACATGTCCAGAAAATTTTCCCGTGAAAATTTACCTATTAATCTTGACTGATTGTGTAGCTGAATTTAAGATAATTAGACTGGTATAAAATATGAAATTAAAAAGTAGAAGATCATGAAACTTGTATCATGAAATGTATCATGGTTTGTACTCAGTGTGTGAAAACACTAAACCAACAGTGTCTGGAAAGAAGCATTAAAAGAACAAAAAGTATCCAAGACTATTTCTTCTTTGTGTCTACCATATGACAATAGATTATTGACTCTTTGGGTTCTTGTGCTTGTACGAATATTCATTTATGACTTCATGAATATCTATTTGTAACTCGTGCATTTTCAATCATTATTATTCATTAGTAACATCAGGGCCGTTCCTAGGGATTTTGGCGCCCTAGGCAAAATCTCTCCCTGCCGCCCAACCAAAGCACACCAAAAGGTGTTTAGGGGGTTACCCCTTGAAAACTCATCAGTTTTGACCTATTTTTATACGACCATTTACGACCGTTTTCCTCAGTGGCATAGATTGCTTTTTGACATTGAGGGATGGGGTTTAGCAGCAGAACGCAGGCCAGCATGTGCAAGGCATTGCAGGGAAACACAATCAGAAAGGTACACAGGAACTCTCTTGAAGAGGGATTTTTAAAACCACAGTGACTAAAACTTTGAAAGTAATGCACTCTTCAATATTCATAAGTGACATCATGAATATTCAAATACCTTATGAATAGTCACGCATTATATATTAAATTGTTGCTTTCTTCAGTAGATAGTATATCTGGCTACATATAGGCATTTATTGCTGTCTTCAGTAGCCAACATCTGGCTGTATGTAGGCATTGCTGTCTTCTGTAGATATCATCTGACTGTATATAGTCATTCATTGCTGTCGTCAGTAGATAGCATGTGGCTGTATGTAGGCATTTATTGCTGTCTTGAGTAGATAGCATCTGGATGTATGTAGTCATTTATTACTGTCTTCTGTAGATAGCATATGGCTGTATTCAGGCATTTATTGCTGTCTTCAGTAGATAGCATCTGGCTGTATGTAGTTATTTATTGCTGTCTTCAGTAGATAGCATCTGGCTGTATGTAGGCATTTATTGCTGTCTTGAGTAGATAACATTTGGCTGTATGTAGTCATTTATTGCTGTCATCAGTAGATAGCATCTAGATGTATGTAGGCATTTATTTCTATCTTTAGTAGATAGCACCTGGCTGTATGTAGTCATTTGTTGCTATCTTTAGTAGATAGCACCTGGCTGTATGTAGTCATTTGTTGCTATCTTCAGTAGATAGCACCTGGCTGTATGTAGTCATTTATTGCTGTCTTCAGTAGATAGCATGTGGCTGTATGAAGTCATTCATTGCTGTCGTCAGTAGATAGCATGTGGCTGTATGTAGGCATTTATTGCTGTCTTGAGTAGATAGCATCTGGCTGTATGTAGTCATTTATTGCTGTCTTCAGTAGATAGCATGTGGCTGTATATAGTCATTTATTGCTGTCTTCAGTAGATAGCATCTGGCTGTATCATGATGCAGTCATGGTCCATGGCAAAGGCGATTCGACCTTTGTGGCATTAAACCCAGTTAACAGGAAATTAATCCAGTAAATCGATTCAGTAAAGCAAATAAGCTCATGCATTCGATCACTAACGGCAACAAGCTTCGGTCGATTACCCCAGCTGCAGCGTGTGTAAACTCTAATTTGCATAGAGGCTGTACGTGAAATTATTGATTGGCTCCAAACAAAGGATTTGAACCGGTGCACGTAATCATGGCGCAGTGCAGTCCATTCAATCAAATGTTGTCATCAACCTATTTGATCGCAGTGCATTGTTATGTGTGTGAGACGAACTGTCGCGGTTGATTGCAATCAAACAAACAATGTCTTATGTATTACTTTGTTCCGTGATGAAAATCGTGATGTTTTATTCAATCACTCTTGAAAAATGTATTTCCTTTGTAGGCCTATTACTTTGTTTTGTGATGAAAATCGTGATGTTTTATTTCATCACGCTCTAAACAATAATTATAGTTACATGCATTTCAAGAAAAAATCTTATTAAAACGGTAGGCCCTATGTTGTTTAGAAAAAATGTAGAAAGTGATGATGATGATGATGTCGATGATGATGATGATGATGATGATGATGATGATGATGATGATGATGTCTCCAAAAGTATCCCGGTTTGTTTTTCTTGCCCTAAATCGTGCGTATCTATTAATAAGGCACTTCAATAATCAATAATCAGTCACGTGACGGCCTCCACTAACTAGCTACTAACTTGGGTTTATGGGCGCTGATATTTCATGTTCACTGTCACTTATTTATCAGAAAAGTGCGACCATTTGTCAATCACCTACAGTACCCAATTTCGGCATACTATATCAGAAACTCATCATGATGATTGCCAGAGAATAGTTAAAATGTAGCTTGTACCGTTTTTTGTGGCATCCTTCAGAAGTGAGCGGTCCGATACCAATATTTTCGGTCAAATCTCCATTCAATTAACACGGGGAGTTGGCTAGCTATGCCTTGCCCTCACTCATATTTTACAAAAGTGCGACTATTTCTGAACATCTAACCTAGCTGTAATTTTAGGTCATGTTAGAGAAATATATTTGCTAGAAGTTTGGAGAATACCTAACATATTGACTGGTTATTTTTCACACAGTGATGTTAACTAGCCAAGTGCCCATTCTTCCAACGTAGATCATTTGTAGGGGTCACGCGTCAATGGTGAGAGCACTGTGTATTGTGTATAGGAAAACGGACAGTAACTGCAGTATGTGTAGTCATTTATTGCTGTCTTCAGTAGATAGCATGTGGCTGTATGTAGTCATTTATTGCTGTCTTCAGTAGATAGCATGTGGCTGTATGAAGTCATTAATGCTGTCTTGAGTAGATAACATTTGGCTGTATGTAGGCATTTATTGCTGTCGTCAGTAGATAGCATCTGGATGTATGTAGTCACTCATTGCTGTCTTCAGTAGATAGCATGTGGCTGTATGAAGTCATTAATGCTGTCTTGAGTAGATAACATTTGGCTGTATGTAGGCATTTATTGCTGTCGTCAGTAGATAGCATCTGGATGTATGTAGTCACTCATTGCTGTCTTCAGTAGATAGCAAGCATATGGCTGTATGTAGTCATTTATTGCTGTCTTCAGTAGATAGCATCTGGATGTATGTAGTCATTCATTGCTGTCTTCAGTAGATAGCACCTTGCTGTATGTAGTCATTTATTGCTGTCTTCAGTAGATAGCATCTGGCTGTATGTAGTCATTTATTGCTGTCTTCAGTAGATAGCACCTTGCTGTATGTAGTCATTTATTGCTGTCGTCAGTAGATAACATTTGGCTGTATGTAGTCATTTATTGCTGTCTTCAGTAGATAGCATCTGGATGTATGAAGTCATTTATTGCTGTCTTCAGTAGATAGCATCTGGCTGTATGTAGTCATTTATTGCTGTCTTCAGTAGATAGCATCTGGCTGTATGTAGTCATTTATTGCTGTCGTCAGTAGATAGCATGTGGTTGTATGAAGTCATTCATTGCTGTCTTGAGTAGATAGCATCTAGCTGTATGTAGTCATTTATTGCTGGCTTCAGTAGATAGCATCTGGCTGTATGAATTCATTTATTGCTGTCTTCAGTAGATAGCATCTGGCTGTATGTAGTCATTTATTGCTGTCTTCAGTAGATAGCATCTAGCTGTATGAATTCATTTATTGCTGTCTTCGGTACATAGCATCTGGCTGTATGTAGTCATTTATTGCTGTCTTCAGTAGATAGCATTTGGCTGTATGTAGTCATTTATTGCTGTCTTCAGTAGATAGCATCTGGCTGTATGTAGTCATTTATTGCTGTCTTCAGTAGATAGCATCTGGCTGTATGTAGTCATTTATTGCTGTCTTCAGTAGATAGCATCTGGCTGTATGTAGTCATTTATTGCTGTCTTCAGTAGATAGCATTTGGCTCTATGTAGTCATTTATTGCTGTCTTCAGTAGATAGCATCTGGCTGTATGTAGTCATTTATTGCTGTCTTCAGTAGATAGCATCTGGCTGTATGTAGTCATTTATTGCTGTCTTCAGTAGATAGCATCTGGCTGTATGTAGTCATTTATTGCTGTCTTCAGTAGATAGCATCTGGCTGTATGTAGTCATTTATTGCTGTCTTCAGTAGATAGCATCTGGCTGTATGTAGTGATTTGTTGCTATCTTCAGTAGATAGCATGTGGCTGTATGAAGTCATTAATGCTGTTTTCAGTAGATAGCACCTGGCTGTATGTAGTCATTTATTGCTGTCTTCAGTAGATAGCATCTAGCTGTATGTAGTCATTTATTGCTGTCTTCAGTAGATAGCATCTAGCTGTATGTAGTCATTTATTGCTGTCTTCAGTAGATAGCATCTGGCTGTATGAATTCATTTATTGCTGTCTTCAGTAGATAGCATCTGGCTGTATGTAGTCATTTATTGCTGTCTTCAGTAGATAGCATTTGGCTGTATGTAGTCATTTATTGCTGTCTTCAGTAGATAGCATCTGGCTGTATGTAGTCATTTATTGCTGTCTTCAGTAGATAGCATCTGGCTGTATGTAGTCATTTATTGCTGTCTTCAGTAGATAGCATCTGGCTGTATGTAGTCATTTATTGCTATCTTCAGTAGATAGCATCTGGCTGTATGTAGTCATTTATTGCTGTCTTCAGTAGATAGCATCTAGCTGTATGTAGTCATTCATTGCTGTCTTCAGTAGATAGCATCTGGCTGTATGTAGTAATTTACTGCTGTCTGGCAGTAGATAGCATCTGGCTGTATGTAGTCATTTATTGCTGTCTTCAGTAGATAGCATCTGGATGTATGTAGTCATTTATTACTGTAGTCCTGTATTCAGGCATTTATTGCTGTCTTCAGTAGATAGCATCTGGCTGTATGTAGTTATTTATTGCTGTCTTCAGTAGATAGCTTCTGGCTGTATGTAGGCATTTATTGCTGTCTTGAGTAGATAACATTTGGCTGTATGTAGTCATTTATTGCTGTCATCAGTAGATAGCATCTAGATGTATGTAGGAATTTATTTCTATCTTTAGTAGATAGCACCTGGCTGTATGTAGTCATTTGTTGCTATCTTCAGTAGATAGCACCTGGCTGTATGTAGTCATTTGTTGCTATCTTCAGTAGATAGCATCTGGCTGTATGTAGTCATTTGTTGCTATCTTCAATATATAGCATGTGACTGTATGTAGTCATTTGTTGCTATCTTCAATATAGAGCATGTGACTGTATGTAGTCATTTATTGCTGTCGTCAGTAGATAGCATCTGGCTGTATGTAGGCATTTATTTCTATCTTTAGTAGATAGCACCTGGCTGTATGTAGTTATTTATTGCTGTCTTCAGTAGATAGCATCTGGCTGTATGAAGTCATTTATTAATGTCTTCAGTAAATAGCATGTGTCTGTATGTAGTCATTTGCTGTCTTCAGTTGATAGCATTTGGCTGTATATAGTAATTTATTGCTGTCTTCAGTAGATAGCATCTGGCTGTATGTAGTCATTTATTGCTGTCTTCAGTTGATAGCATCTGGCTGTATGTAGTCATTCATTGCTGTCTTCAGTAGATAGCATCTGGCTGTATGTAGTCATTTATTGCTGTCTTCAGTAGATAGCATCTGGCTGTATGTAGTCATTTATTGCTGTCTTCAGTAGATAACATTTGGCTGTATGTAGTCATTTATTGCTGTCTTCAGTAGATAGCATCTGGCTGTATGTAGTCATTTATTGCTGTCTTCAGTAGATAGCATCTGGCTGTATGTAGTAATTTACTGCTGTCTTCAGTAGATAGCATCTGGATGTATGAAGTCATTAATGCTGTCTTCAGTAGATAGCACCTGGCTGAATGTAGTAATTTACTGCTGTCTTCAGTAAATAGCATCTGGATGTATGAAGTCATTTATTGCTGTCTTCAGTAGATAGCATCTGGCGGTATGTAATAATTTGTTGCTATCTTCGGTACATAGCATCTGGCTGTATAAAATGTAGTCATTTATTGCTCTTTAGTAGATAGAATCTGACTGTGTAGTCATATGTTGCTGTTTTTAGTAGATAGCATGTGGCTGTATATAGTTATTTACTGCTGTCTTCTGTAGATATCATCTGACTGTATGCATTCATTTATTGCTGTCTTTAGAAGATAGCATCTGACTGTGTAGTAATTTATTGCTGTCTTCAGTAGATAGCATTTGACGTTATGTAGGCATTTGTTGCTGTCTTTAGTAGAGAGCATCTGGCTGTATATAGTCATTTATTGCTGTATTCAATAGAGAGCATGTGGCTGTATGTAGTCATTTATTGCTGTCTTCAGTAGATAGCATCTGGCTGTATGAATTCATTTATTGCTGTCTTCAGTAGATAGCATGTGGCTGTATATAGTCATTTATTGCTGTATTCAATAGAGAGCATGTGGCTCTATGTATGCATTTATTGCTGTCTTCAGTAGATAGCATCTGGCTGTATGAATTCATTTATTGCTGTCTTCAGTAGATAGCATCTGGCTGTATGTAGTATTTTGTTGCTATCTTCAGTAGATAGCATCTGGCTGTATGTAGGCATTTATTGCTGTCTTCAATAGATATCATCTGACTGTATGTAGTCATTTATTGCTGTCTTCAGTAGATAGCATGTGGCTGTATATAGTAATTTATTGCTGTATTCAATAGAGAGCATGTGGCTGTATGTAGGCATTTATTGCTGTCTTCAGTAGATAGCATGTGGCTGTATATAGTCATTTATTGCTGTCTTCAGTAGATAGCATCTGGTTGTATGAAGTCATTAATGCTGTCTTCAGTAGATAGCATCTGGCTGTATGTAGTAATTTATTGCTGTATTCAATAGAGAGCATGTGGCTGTATGAAGTCATTTATTGCTGTCTTCGGTAGATAGCATCTGGCTGTATGTAGTCATTTATTGCTGTCTTCAGTAGATAGCATCTGGCTGTATGAATTCATTTATTGCTGTCTTCAGTAGATAGCATATGGCTGTACGTAGTGATTTGTTGCTATCTTCAGTAGATAGCATGTGGCTGTATGAAGTCATTAATGCTGTCTTCAGTAGATAGCACCTGGCTGTATGTAGTCATTTATTGCTGTCTTCAGTAGATAGCATCTAGCTGTATGTAGTCATTTATTGCTGTCTTCAGTAGATAGCATCTAGCTGTATGTAGTCATTTATTGCTGTCTTCAGTAGATAGCATCTGGCTGTATGAATTCATTTATTGCTGTCTTCAGTAGATAGCATCTGGCTGTATGTAGTCATTTATTGCTGTCTTCAGTAGATAGCATCTGGCTGTATGTAGTCATTTATTGCTGTCTTCAGTAGATAGCATTTGGCTGTATGTAGTCATTTATTGCTGTCTTCAGTAGATAGCATCTGGCTGTATGTAGTCATTTATTGCTGTCTTCAGTAGATAAAATCTGGCTGTATGTAGTCATTTATTGCTGTCTTCAGTAGATAGCATCTGGCTGTATGTAGTCATTTATTGCTGTCTTCAGTAGATAGCATCTGGCTGTATGAAGTCATTTATTAATGTCTTCAGTAAATAGCATGTGTCTGTATGTAGTCATTTGCTGTCTTCAGTAGATAGCATTTGGCTGTATATAGTAATTTATTGCTGTCTTCAGTAGATAGCATCTGGCTGTATGTAGTCATTTATTGCTGTCTTCAGTTGATAGCATCTGGCTGTATGTAGTCATTCATTGCTGTCTTCAGTAGATAGCATCTGGCTGTATGTAGTCATTTATTGCTGTCTTCAGTAGATAGCATCTGGCTGTATGTAGTCATTTATTGCTGTCTTCAGTAGATAACATTTGGCTGTATGTAGTCATTTATTGCTGTCTTCAGTAGATAGCATCTGGCTGTATGTAGTCATTTATTGCTGTCTTCAGTAGATAGCATCTGGCTGTATGTAGTCATTTATTGCTGTCTTCAGTAGATAGCATCTGGCTGTACGTAGTGATTTGTTGCTATCTTCAGTAGATAGCATGTGGCTGTATGAAGTCATTTATTGCTGTCTTCAGTAGATAGCATCTGGCTGTATGTAGTCATTTATTGCTGTCTTCAGTAGATAGCATCTGGCTGTATGTAGATCATTTATTGCTGTCGTCAGTAGATAGCATCAGGCTGTATGTAGTCATTTATTGCTGTCTTCAGTAGATAGCATCTGGCTGTATGTAGTCATTTATTGCTGTCTTTAGTAGATAGCACCTGGCTGTATGTAGTCAGTTATTGCTGTATTCAATAGAGAGCATCTAGCTGTATGTAGTCATTCATTGCTGTCTTGAGTAGATAACATTTGGCTGTATGTAGGCATTTATTGCTGTCGTCAGTAGATAGCATCTGGCTGTATGTAGTCATTTATTGCTGTCTTCAGTAGATAGCACCTGGCTGTATGTAGTCATTTATTGCTGTCTTCAGTAGATAGCACCTGGCTGTATGTAGTCATTTGTTGCTATCTTCAGTAGATAGCACCTGGCTGTATATAGTCATTTATTGCTGTCTTCAGTAGATAGCATCTGGCTGTATGTAGTCATTTATTGCTGTCTTCAGTAGATAGCATCTGGCTGTATGTAGTCATTTATTGCTGTCTTCAGTAGATAGCATCTGGATGTATGTAGTCATTTATTGCTGTCTTCAGTAGATAGCATCTGGTTGTATGTTGTCATTCATTGCTGTCTTCAGTAGATAGCATCTGGCTGTATGTAGGCATTTATTTCTATCTTTAGTAGATAGCACCTGGCTGTATGTAGGCATTTATTGCTGTCGTCAGTAGATAGCATCTGGATGTATGTAGTCATTTATTGCTGTCTTCAGTAGATAGCATCTGGCTGTATGTAGGCATTTATTTCTATCTTTAGTAGATAGCACCTTGCTGTATGTAGACATTTATTGCTATCTTCAGTAGATAGCATCTGGCTGTATGTAGGCATTTATTGCTGTCTTCAATAGATATCATCTGACTGTATGTAGTCATTTATTGCTGTCTTCAGTAGATAGCATCTGGCTGTACGTAGTGATTTGTTGCTATCTTCAGTAGATAGCATGTGGCTGTATGAAGTCATTAATGCTGTTTTCAGTAGATAGCACCTGGCTGTATGTAGTCATTTATTGCTGTCTTCAGTAGATAGCATCTAGCTGTATGTAGTCATTTATTGCTGTCTTCAGTAGATAGCATCTGGCTGTATGAATTCATTTATTGCTGTCTTCAGTAGATAGCATCTGGCTGTATGTAGTCATTTATTGCTGTCTTCAGTAGATAGCATTTGGCTGTATGTAGTCATTTATTGCTGTCTTCAGTAGATAGCATCTGGCTGTATGTAGTCATTTATTGCTGTCTTCAGTAGATAGCATCTGGCTGTATGTAGTCATTTATTGCTGTCTTCAGTAGATAGCATCTGGCTGTATGTAGTCATTTATTGCTATCTTCAGTAGATAGCATCTGGCTGTATGTAGTCATTTATTGCTGTCTTCAGTAGATAGCATCTAGCTGTATGTAGTCATTCATTGCTGTCTTCAGTAGATAGCATCTGGCTGTATGTAGTAATTTACTGCTGTCTGGCAGTAGATAGCATCTGGCTGTATGTAGTCATTTATTGCTGTCTTCAGTAGATAGCATCTGGATGTATGTAGTCATTTATTACTGTCTTCTGTAGATAGCATATGGCTGTATTCAGGCATTTATTGCTGTCTTCAGTAGATAGCATCTGGCTGTATGTAGTTATTTATTGCTGTCTTCAGTAGATAGCTTCTGGCTGTATGTAGGCATTTATTGCTGTCTTGAGTAGATAACATTTGGCTGTATGTAGTCATTTATTGCTGTCATCAGTAGATAGCATCTAGATGTATGTAGGAATTTATTTCTATCTTTAGTAGATAGCACCTGGCTGTATGTAGTCATTTGTTGCTATCTTCAGTAGATAGCACCTGGCTGTATGTAGTCATTTGTTGCTATCTTCAGTAGATAGCATCTGGCTGTATGTAGTCATTTGTTGCTATCTTCAATATATAGCATGTGACTGTATGTAGTCATTTGTTGCTATCTTCAATATAGAGCATGTGACTGTATGTAGTCATTTATTGCTGTCGTCAGTAGATAGCATCTGGCTGTATGTAGGCATTTATTTCTATCTTTAGTAGATAGCACTTGGCTGTATGTAGTTATTTATTGCTGTCTTCAGTAGATAGCATCTGGCTGTATGAAGTCATTTATTAATGTCTTCAGTAAATAGCATGTGTCTGTATGTAGTCATTTGCTGTCTTCAGTAGATAGCATTTGGCTGTATATAGTAATTTATTGCTGTCTTCAGTAGATAGCATCTGGCTGTATGTAGTCATTTATTGCTGTCTTCAGTTGATAGCATCTGGCTGTATGTAGTCATTCATTGCTGTCTTCAGTAGATAGCATCTGGCTGTATGTAGTCATTTATTGCTGTCTTCAGTAGATAGCATCTGGCTGTATGTAGTCATTTATTGCTGTCTTCAGTAGATAACATTTGGCTGTATGTAGTCATTTATTGCTGTCTTCAGTAGATAGCATCTGGCTGTATGTAGTCATTTATTGCTGTCTTCAGTAGATAGCATCTGGCTGTATGTAGTAATTTACTGCTGTCTTCAGTAGATAGCATCTGGATGTATGAAGTCATTAATGCTGTCTTCAGTAGATAGCACCTGGCTGTATGTAGTAATTTACTGCTGTCTTCAGTAAATAGCATCTGGATGTATGAAGTCATTTATTGCTGTCTTCAGTAGATAGCATCTGGCGGTATGTAATAATTTGTTGCTATCTTCGGTACATAGCATCTGGCTGTATAAAATGTAGTCATTTATTGCTCTTTAGTAGATAGAATCTGACTGTGTAGTCATATGTTGCTGTTTTTAGTAGATAGCATGTGGCTGTATATAGTTATTTACTGCTGTCTTCTGTAGATATCATCTGACTGTATGCATTCATTTATTGCTGTCTTTAGAAGATAGCATCTGACTGTGTAGTAATTTATTGCTGTCTTCAGTAGATAGCATTTGACGTTATGTAGGCATTTGTTGCTGTCTTTAGTAGAGAGCATCTGGCTGTATATAGTCATTTATTGCTGTATTCAATAGAGAGCATGTGGCTGTATGTAGTCATTTATTGCTGTCTTCAGTAGATAGCATCTGGCTGTATGAATTCATTTATTGCTGTCTTCAGTAGATAGCATGTGGCTGTATATAGTCATTTATTGCTGTATTCAATAGAGAGCATGTGGCTCTATGTATGCATTTATTGCTGTCTTCAGTAGATAGCATCTGGCTGTATGAATTCATTTATTGCTGTCTTCAGTAGATAGCATCTGGCTGTATGTAGTATTTTGTTGCTATCTTCAGTAGATAGCATCTGGCTGTATGTAGGCATTTATTGCTGTCTTCAATAGATATCATCTGACTGTATGTAGTCATTTATTGCTGTCTTCAGTAGATAGCATGTGGCTGTATATAGTAATTTATTGCTGTATTCAATAGAGAGCATGTGGCTGTATGTAGGCATTTATTGCTGTCTTCAGTAGATAGCATGTGGCTGTATATAGTCATTTATTGCTGTCTTCAGTAGATAGCATCTGGTTGTATGAAGTCATTAATGCTGTCTTCAGTAGATAGCATCTGGCTGTATGTAGTAATTTATTGCTGTATTCAATAGAGAGCATGTGGCTGTATGAAGTCATTTATTGCTGTCTTCGGTAGATAGCATCTGGCTGTATGTAGTCATTTATTGCTGTCTTCAGTAGATAGCATCTGGCTGTATGAATTCATTTATTGCTGTCTTCAGTAGATAGCATATGGCTGTACGTAGTGATTTGTTGCTATCTTCAGTAGATAGCATGTGGCTGTATGAAGTCATTAATGCTGTCTTCAGTAGATAGCACCTGGCTGTATGTAGTCATTTATTGCTGTCTTCAGTAGATAGCATCTAGCTGTATGTAGTCATTTATTGCTGTCTTCAGTAGATAGCATCTAGCTGTATGTAGTCATTTATTGCTGTCTTCAGTAGATAGCATCTGGCTGTATGAATTCATTTATTGCTGTCTTCAGTAGATAGCATCTGGCTGTATGTAGTCATTTATTGCTGTCTTCAGTAGATAGCATCTGGCTGTATGTAGTCATTTATTGCTGTCTTCAGTAGATAGCATTTGGCTGTATGTAGTCATTTATTGCTGTCTTCAGTAGATAGCATCTGGCTGTATGTAGTCATTTATTGCTGTCTTCAGTAGATAAAATCTGGCTGTATGTAGTCATTTATTGCTGTCTTCAGTAGATAGCATCTGGCTGTATGTAGTCATTTATTGCTGTCTTCAGTAGATAGCATCTGGCTGTATGAAGTCATTTATTAATGTCTTCAGTAAATAGCATGTGTCTGTATGTAGTCATTTGCTGTCTTCAGTAGATAGCATTTGGCTGTATATAGTAATTTATTGCTGTCTTCAGTAGATAGCATCTGGCTGTATGTAGTCATTTATTGCTGTCTTCAGTTGATAGCATCTGGCTGTATGTAGTCATTCATTGCTGTCTTCAGTAGATAGCATCTGGCTGTATGTAGTCATTTATTGCTGTCTTCAGTAGATAGCATCTGGCTGTATGTAGTCATTTATTGCTGTCTTCAGTAGATAACATTTGGCTGTATGTAGTCATTTATTGCTGTCTTCAGTAGATAGCATCTGGCTGTATGTAGTCATTTATTGCTGTCTTCAGTAGATAGCATCTGGCTGTATGTAGTCATTTATTGCTGTCTTCAGTAGATAGCATCTGGCTGTACGTAGTGATTTGTTGCTATCTTCAGTAGATAGCATGTGGCTGTATGAAGTCATTTATTGCTGTCTTCAGTAGATAGCATCTGGCTGTATGTAGTCATTTATTGCTGTCTTCAGTAGATAGCATCTGGCTGTATGTAGATCATTTATTGCTGTCGTCAGTAGATAGCATCAGGCTGTATGTAGTCATTTATTGCTGTCTTCAGTAGATAGCATCTGGCTGTATGTAGTCATTTATTGCTGTCTTTAGTAGATAGCACCTGGCTGTATGTAGTCAGTTATTGCTGTATTCAATAGAGAGCATCTAGCTGTATGTAGTCATTCATTGCTGTCTTGAGTAGATAACATTTGGCTGTATGTAGGCATTTATTGCTGTCGTCAGTAGATAGCATCTGGCTGTATGTAGTCATTTATTGCTGTCTTCAGTAGATAGCACCTGGCTGTATGTAGTCATTTATTGCTGTCTTCAGTAGATAGCACCTGGCTGTATGTAGTCATTTGTTGCTATCTTCAGTAGATAGCACCTGGCTGTATATAGTCATTTATTGCTGTCTTCAGTAGATAGCATCTGGCTGTATGTAGTCATTTATTGCTGTCTTCAGTAGATAGCATCTGGCTGTATGTAGTCATTTATTGCTGTCTTCAGTAGATAGCATCTGGATGTATGTAGTCATTTATTGCTGTCTTCAGTAGATAGCATCTGGTTGTATGTTGTCATTCATTGCTGTCTTCAGTAGATAGCATCTGGCTGTATGTAGGCATTTATTTCTATCTTTAGTAGATAGCACCTGGCTGTATGTAGGCATTTATTGCTGTCGTCAGTAGATAGCATCTGGATGTATGTAGTCATTTATTGCTGTCTTCAGTAGATAGCATCTGGCTGTATGTAGGCATTTATTTCTATCTTTAGTAGATAGCACCTTGCTGTATGTAGACATTTATTGCTATCTTCAGTAGATAGCATCTGGCTGTATGTAGGCATTTATTGCTGTCTTCAATAGATATCATCTGACTGTATGTAGTCATTTATTGCTGTCTTCAGTAGATAGCATCTGGCTGTACGTAGTGATTTGTTGCTATCTTCAGTAGATAGCATGTGGCTGTATGAAGTCATTAATGCTGTTTTCAGTAGATAGCACCTGGCTGTATGTAGTCATTTATTGCTGTCTTCAGTAGATAGCATCTAGCTGTATGTAGTCATTTATTGCTGTCTTCAGTAGATAGCATCTGGCTGTATGAATTCATTTATTGCTGTCTTCAGTAGATAGCATCTGGCTGTATGTAGTCATTTATTGCTGTCTTCAGTAGATAGCATTTGGCTGTATGTAGTCATTTATTGCTGTCTTCAGTAGATAGCATCTGGCTGTATGTAGTCATTTATTGCTGTCTTCAGTAGATAGCATCTGGCTGTATGTAGTCATTTATTGCTGTCTTCAGTAGATAGCATCTGGCTGTATGTAGTCATTTATTGCTATCTTCAGTAGATAGCATCTGGCTGTATGTAGTCATTTATTGCTGTCTTCAGTAGATAGCATCTAGCTGTATGTAGTCATTCATTGCTGTCTTCAGTAGATAGCATCTGGCTGTATGTAGTAATTTACTGCTGTCTGGCAGTAGATAGCATCTGGCTGTATGTAGTCATTTATTGCTGTCTTCAGTAGATAGCATCTGGATGTATGTAGTCATTTATTACTGTCTTCTGTAGATAGCATATGGCTGTATTCAGGCATTTATTGCTGTCTTCAGTAGATAGCATCTGGCTGTATGTAGTTATTTATTGCTGTCTTCAGTAGATAGCTTCTGGCTGTATGTAGGCATTTATTGCTGTCTTGAGTAGATAACATTTGGCTGTATGTAGTCATTTATTGCTGTCATCAGTAGATAGCATCTAGATGTATGTAGGAATTTATTTCTATCTTTAGTAGATAGCACCTGGCTGTATGTAGTCATTTGTTGCTATCTTCAGTAGATAGCACCTGGCTGTATGTAGTCATTTGTTGCTATCTTCAGTAGATAGCATCTGGCTGTATGTAGTCATTTGTTGCTATCTTCAATATATAGCATGTGACTGTATGTAGTCATTTGTTGCTATCTTCAATATAGAGCATGTGACTGTATGTAGTCATTTATTGCTGTCGTCAGTAGATAGCATCTGGCTGTATGTAGGCATTTATTTCTATCTTTAGTAGATAGCACTTGGCTGTATGTAGTTATTTATTGCTGTCTTCAGTAGATAGCATCTGGCTGTATGAAGTCATTTATTAATGTCTTCAGTAAATAGCATGTGTCTGTATGTAGTCATTTGCTGTCTTCAGTAGATAGCATTTGGCTGTATATAGTAATTTATTGCTGTCTTCAGTAGATAGCATCTGGCTGTATGTAGTCATTTATTGCTGTCTTCAGTTGATAGCATCTGGCTGTATGTAGTCATTCATTGCTGTCTTCAGTAGATAGCATCTGGCTGTATGTAGTCATTTATTGCTGTCTTCAGTAGATAGCATCTGGCTGTATGTAGTCATTTATTGCTGTCTTCAGTAGATAACATTTGGCTGTATGTAGTCATTTATTGCTGTCTTCAGTAGATAGCATCTGGCTGTATGTAGTCATTTATTGCTGTCTTCAGTAGATAGCATCTGGCTGTATGTAGTAATTTACTGCTGTCTTCAGTAGATAGCATCTGGATGTATGAAGTCATTAATGCTGTCTTCAGTAGATAGCACCTGGCTGTATGTAGTAATTTACTGCTGTCTTCAGTAAATAGCATCTGGATGTATGAAGTCATTTATTGCTGTCTTCAGTAGATAGCATCTGGCGGTATGTAATAATTTGTTGCTATCTTCGGTACATAGCATCTGGCTGTATAAAATGTAGTCATTTATTGCTCTTTAGTAGATAGAATCTGACTGTGTAGTCATATGTTGCTGTTTTTAGTAGATAGCATGTGGCTGTATATAGTTATTTACTGCTGTCTTCTGTAGATATCATCTGACTGTATGCATTCATTTATTGCTGTCTTTAGAAGATAGCATCTGACTGTGTAGTAATTTATTGCTGTCTTCAGTAGATAGCATTTGACGTTATGTAGGCATTTGTTGCTGTCTTTAGTAGAGAGCATCTGGCTGTATATAGTCATTTATTGCTGTATTCAATAGAGAGCATGTGGCTGTATGTAGTCATTTATTGCTGTCTTCAGTAGATAGCATCTGGCTGTATGAATTCATTTATTGCTGTCTTCAGTAGATAGCATGTGGCTGTATATAGTCATTTATTGCTGTATTCAATAGAGAGCATGTGGCTCTATGTATGCATTTATTGCTGTCTTCAGTAGATAGCATCTGGCTGTATGAATTCATTTATTGCTGTCTTCAGTAGATAGCATCTGGCTGTATGTAGTATTTTGTTGCTATCTTCAGTAGATAGCATCTGGCTGTATGTAGGCATTTATTGCTGTCTTCAATAGATATCATCTGACTGTATGTAGTCATTTATTGCTGTCTTCAGTAGATAGCATGTGGCTGTATATAGTAATTTATTGCTGTATTCAATAGAGAGCATGTGGCTGTATGTAGGCATTTATTGCTGTCTTCAGTAGATAGCATGTGGCTGTATATAGTCATTTATTGCTGTCTTCAGTAGATAGCATCTGGTTGTATGAAGTCATTAATGCTGTCTTCAGTAGATAGCATCTGGCTGTATGTAGTAATTTATTGCTGTATTCAATAGAGAGCATGTGGCTGTATGAAGTCATTTATTGCTGTCTTCGGTAGATAGCATCTGGCTGTATGTAGTCATTTATTGCTGTCTTCAGTAGATAGCATCTGGCTGTATGAATTCATTTATTGCTGTCTTCAGTAGATAGCATATGGCTGTACGTAGTGATTTGTTGCTATCTTCAGTAGATAGCATGTGGCTGTATGAAGTCATTAATGCTGTCTTCAGTAGATAGCACCTGGCTGTATGTAGTCATTTATTGCTGTCTTCAGTAGATAGCATCTAGCTGTATGTAGTCATTTATTGCTGTCTTCAGTAGATAGCATCTAGCTGTATGTAGTCATTTATTGCTGTCTTCAGTAGATAGCATCTGGCTGTATGAATTCATTTATTGCTGTCTTCAGTAGATAGCATCTGGCTGTATGTAGTCATTTATTGCTGTCTTCAGTAGATAGCATCTGGCTGTATGTAGTCATTTATTGCTGTCTTCAGTAGATAGCATTTGGCTGTATGTAGTCATTTATTGCTGTCTTCAGTAGATAGCATCTGGCTGTATGTAGTCATTTATTGCTGTCTTCAGTAGATAAAATCTGGCTGTATGTAGTCATTTATTGCTGTCTTCAGTAGATAGCATCTGGCTGTATGTAGTCATTTATTGCTGTCTTCAGTAGATAGCATCTGGCTGTATGAAGTCATTTATTAATGTCTTCAGTAAATAGCATGTGTCTGTATGTAGTCATTTGCTGTCTTCAGTAGATAGCATTTGGCTGTATATAGTAATTTATTGCTGTCTTCAGTAGATAGCATCTGGATGTATGTAGTCATTTATTGCTGTCTTCAGTTGATAGCATCTGGCTGTAGTTCATTGAGTAGATAGCATCTGGCTGTATGTAGTCATTTATTGCTGTCTTCAGTAGATAGCATCTGGCTGTATGTAGTCATTTATTGCTGTCTTCAGTAGATAACATTTGGCTGTATGTAGTCATTTATTGCTGTCTTCAGTAGATAGCATCTGGCTGTATGTAGTCATTTATTGCTGTCTTCAGTAGATAGCATCTGGCTGTATGTAGTCATTTATTGCTGTCTTCAGTAGATAGCATCTGGCTGTACGTAGTGATTTGTTGCTATCTTCAGTAGATAGCATGTGGCTGTATGAAGTCATTTATTGCTGTCTTCAGTAGATAGCATCTGGCTGTATGTAGTCATTTATTGCTGTCTTCAGTAGATAGCATCTGGCTGTATGTAGATCATTTATTGCTGTCGTCAGTAGATAGCATCAGGCTGTATGTAGTCATTTATTGCTGTCTTCAGTAGATAGCATCTGGCTGTATGTAGTCATTTATTGCTGTCTTTAGTAGATAGCACCTGGCTGTATGTAGTCATTTATTGCTGTATTCAATAGAGAGCATCTAGCTGTATGTAGTCATTCATTGCTGTCTTGAGTAGATAACATTTGGCTGTATGTAGGCATTTATTGCTGTCGTCAGTAGATAGCATCTGGCTGTATGTAGTCATTTATTGCTGTCTTCAGTAGATAGCACCTGGCTGTATGTAGTCATTTATTGCTGTCTTCAGTAGATAGCACCTGGCTGTATGTAGTCATTTGTTGCTATCTTCAGTAGATAGCACCTGGCTGTATATAGTCATTTATTGCTGTCTTCAGTAGATAGCATCTGGCTGTATGTAGTCATTTATTGCTGTCTTCAGTAGATAGCATCTGGATGTATGTAGTCATTTATTGCTGTCTTCAGTAGATAGCATCTGGTTGTATGTTGTCATTCATTGCTGTCTTCAGTAGATAGCATCTGGCTGTATGTAGGCATTTATTTCTATCTTTAGTAGATAGCACCTGGCTGTATGTAGGCATTTATTGCTGTCGTCAGTAGATAGCATCTGGATGTATGTAGTCATTTATTGCTGTCTTCAGTAGATAGCATCTGGCTGTATGTAGGCATTTATTTCTATCTTTAGTAGATAGCACCTTGCTGTATGTAGACATTTATTGCTATCTTCAGTAGATAGCATCTGGCTGTATGTAGGCATTTATTGCTGTCTTCAATAGATATCATCTGACTGTATGTAGTCATTTATTGCTGTCTTCATTAGATAGCATGTGGCTGTATATAGTCATTTATTGCTGTCTTCAGTAGATAGCATCTGGTTGTATGTTGTCATTTGTTGCTGTTTTCAATAGATAGCATGTGGCTCTATGTAGTCATTTATCGCTGTCTTCAGTAGATAGCATCTGGATGTATGTAGTGTTTTGTTGCTATCTTCAGTAGATAGCATGTGGCTGTATGTAGTAATTTATTGCTGTCTTCAGTAGATAGCATCTGGATGTATGAAGTCATTAATGCTGTCTTCAGTAGATAGCATCTGGCTGTATGTAGTCATTTATTGCTGTCTTCAGTAGATAGCATCTGGATGTATGTAGTCATTTGTTGCTGTCTTGAATAGATAGCATATGGCTGTATATAGTAATTTTATAACATCTGGCTGTACGTAGACATTTATTGCTGTTTTCAGTAGATAGTATGTGGCTGTATGTAGCCATTACTTTATTGCTGTCTTCAGTAGATAGCATCTGGCTGTATGAATTCATTTATTGCTGTCTTCAGTAGATAGCATCTGGCTGTATGTAGTGATTTGTTGCTATCTTCAGTAGATAGCATGTGGCTGTATGAATTCATTCATTGCTGTCTTGAGTAGATAACATTTGGCTGTATGTAGGCATTTATTGCTGTCGTCAGTAGATAGCATCTGGCTGTATGTAGTAATTTATTGCTCTCTTTAGTAGATAGAATCTGACTGTGTGTAGTCATTTGTTGCTGTCTTTAGTAGGCAACATTTGGCTGTATATAGTCATTTGTTGCAGTCTTCAATAGAGAGCATGTGGCTGTATATAGTCATTTGTTGCTGTCTTCAATAGATAGCATCTGGCTGTAGTAATTTGTTCCTGTTTTCAGTAGATAGCATCTGGTTGTATGACAGCCACATATTATCTACTGATGGCAGCAACAAATGACAACATATATCCAGATGCTATCTACTGAAGATAGCAGCAAATGACAACATACATCCAGATGCTATCTACTGAAGATAGCAACAAATGACTACATACAACCAGATGCTATCTACTGAAGACAGCAATAAATGACTATATACAGCCACATGCTATCTAATGAAGACAGCAATAAATGACTACATACAGTCAGATGATATCTATTGAAGACAGCAATAAATGCCTACATACAGCCAGATGCTATCTACTGAAGATAGCAATAAATGCCTAAAATTGCCCCCCCCCCCCCTCTTACTGCTCTGGATCCGCCACTGGTATGTAATCATTTATTGCTGTCTTTCGTAGATAGGTGTTTATCTAGCCAGTTTTCATGGTCAGAGGCAAAAGATAAATTCCGGCCGGGGCAAAGACAAACAAAAAATAATTGCCTTTTGCATCATTTTGTCCCGGTATTTAATATCGGTGGGATACATACATAGTGATACCCTTTTCTTTTAGAGACTGAATCGGCTTCATGTAAAGTCTCCGAGCTTCTTAAAAGACTTTATTTAAAAAAAAATTGTATTTTATCATACTATTTGGCCCATGCTCGTGCAAACATTTTGTATGTCACATCGTACACTTATTTTGGCATTTTGGCCCATGATCAAGGTGAATTTTGGTGGAAAACGGCTTCCTTGTCCCTTTTCTTTTCCCTTCCGATTTTGTCCTTCATTTTTGTCAGGATGGCACGTTTCTCTTTCATTTTTTGTCATTTTCTGTCCCTATCCACTGGCTATGCTATATACATTAGACATTAGTTACATTCGAGTTTGTTTTTTAACATCAATCAAATTTTAAAAAAAAATTCTAGTCTTTATCTTGTGTGTTTTTACTATTGTTTTGAAACACCATGATTTTTATTTCTTGTTAAAAACTTTTTGCCCCCTCCCCTCTATAAGGAGCAAAAACATTTTTGACCCCGTTTTTGGAGACCTAAAACTTTTTTGACCTCTCTTCATTTTGCCCCCCCCCCCCCACCACCTCCAAAGTATTTATGAACACTCCTTTATATTGTTTCATAATTTTTGGCAAAGAATAACAAAATTACAACTGACCGAAATCGTTATTGGTCAGTGTGTTCTTTATTATGTTATTTGAGGGGGGTCAAATATTTGATATGTTCAGTGACGAAGGGGTCAGTTGTCTGAGGGGGTAAAGATTTTTTTTTTAAATCCCGATGGGATTTTGGTGCAAATATTCTGAATTTTTAACCATTTTAGCCCAAAGTATAAAGGTGGAATTTTGTGTTACCATATACTGAGCCAATTGTCAATCCCCAAGTAAAAGTGGCATTTTGTGTTTGATACCGAGCCAATTTAGCTCAAATTACTATGAAAATTGTTGTGTTTACTGGGCCCATTTTCGTATGTAAAAGAGGAGGGTAGGGGTTGACAGTGACTTTGCAAACCAGATCAGTTTCATTTCCATTTTCATTTCCATTTCCATTTCCATTTCCATTTCCATTTCCATTTCCATTTTCATTTTCATTTTCATTTTCATTTCAGAAAATGTTGTATGTTGTCCCACCTTGTCCGCTTTCAAGGCCGCAGTTAAAGTCCTCCAATAGTTGTCTTTTTTATCTTGTTTTTGCTTTATTTATTTTTGTTCGCTTTGTATGTAGGGCTTCCCTTTAATTTAATGCTCTTTGAGCACTATTGGGTATTGCCTGTGCTTTTTGCCAAATGTAATAAATAAATAAATAAATAAATAAATAAATAAATAAATAAATAAATAAATAAATAAATAATTAAATAATTAAATACATAAATAAATTAATAAATAAATTCACTCATTCATTCATTCATTCATTCATTTTCATTTAACAAATCAACTTTTATTTTCGATCATTCATTCATTTTCATCCACTCAACCATCCCAATTTTTCAAAAGGTAAGCCTCAGATTGTTCTTGTTTTGCTGGTGCTCTTTGTAAAATCGGAAATTCCTTTTACCAAAACAAATAGTGACGTCATATTTTACGCCAAAGTTGAGTGAAGTTGGACGGGATTTCCCGCTCGACGCCTGAAATATTGTCGATATGGCAGCATTTTCATGAAACATAGTTTGTAGAAGAGAAAAATCTGGGCTCGGAGAGTAAAAGCAACAAACAGAAATATGGAGTGGTAAGTGCTATTAGTTTAAGTGACTGACTGAAGTGAATGAGCACGTGAGGAAACGACCCATTCATTCGACATTTGCACACACGTACACAATCGAACACAATGATTGTGACAATCATGTCCACAATGATGAACATGATGAATGAATGAAACGAGTTCATTGCATTTAAATGTACGCCAATCTACCTACAGTACATGACTGCGATACGAAACTCATCTCATGTATTCCCATATGGTCATCATGTCGTCCCAAGCCCTGCATTTCACAAGGACAGACATCTGTGTTTTTAGAGACAATAAATTTTGGAATTTTGAAGGAAGCTTAAATTTAAAAAAACTCCTGCACATGGTCATGGGCATGCCTGGGTGACATGCTGAACTGACAACCTGAGAAGGCCGTCATGCATGCATGGACATACAATATTCATTGGACATGAACATGATGAACAAACAAGCAATATTAGCCCAGATTATGCACTTTCAGTTTCCCACACGTTTTTGAACAGGAATTATTTTGCCGCCCTAGGCTAAATTCCATCTGTTTGGGGAGCACATTAATTTCATTTCTTCAATTGACACTGTCTTGAGTTGACATCAAATTTTCTATAAAGACTATATTGTTAATTGGCAATATTAATGTATTTTGCCAACAGCTTGTTGTACTTTTGTGTATTTGATCGCAAAGATCGGATTTTTTTATTCCCGATTCGAATTCTGCCCCCTTCGCAAGGGTGCAGAATTCGGCAGAACTTTGACGAAAATTTTGACTTTTTGGACATTAAAATGCATTTGATCCTGTATTTTGTTTCAACTGAGTCTTAAATTAGCAAGCACAATATGGGTACCAATTTTATATACCGTTGACCAAATTTTGAAGAAATTTTTCAAATATCTGACCTGCGCAAATCGTTACTTAAGTGTGACTGTTTCCCACAGACAAAATGGCATGAGCCAGTCCTTAATATACATAGATACGGCGATATAGTGCCGTATTATTACGCTGACTTTCAGATTCGGCGAGGAGGATTTATTTCGACCTCCTGGTTTGTTTACAAACAGAGAGGTAGACAAAAACCGTTCAGCGTGTCCAAACACTCAAGTATCAGAAGGATGGTCCACAATAGCGTGATTCACGTAACCTGAATAGGGATTAAAAAGCTGTCACGTAGAACCATGTGCTTCTATTGTCCAATTTGCCATCAGGATTTCATGGAAACAGTTCAGACCCAGTACAAGATCATGTCAGAAATTAATATTTTGTTCTGGGTCTGATTATTCGGACTACGGCGTATATAGGACTGGTGAAAGCAATATTATGCACCCACACACTATACGGTACATTCCGTAATAATTCAGATCCCATGTTAGTTGAAATCTGTAGTTGCTACAATATACACCCATCGAATGTGTGTCATCGGCCCTCAGACGACACACACACACACAGGCATAGAGTTGTGCAGTACCCGGTACCATGTTTTGTTGACATTTTGTGCAATGTTTACATCCATGACAGTTCTAATACCATCAACAGACAACTCAAATACAAAGGATCAGTTGGCAATCTTAATGTTATGCAATCAAGTTTACAACACTATCAGTCTTACAATGAGCAGAAAGTCACTGAGTTGTGCCATTCAAGTGCCAATATTGATTACCGGTAGTGGCCTACTACAGTGACCAGATATAACCTTTCTGATTTTCATGTTATTTTGCAATAACAAAACCATGTTTTCCTTGATTTTGGTATGAAATTGAGCAAATAGAATTCATTGTCATGTCAATTTGGAGTTATTAGGGGCAACTAAAACTGATATGAGGTAAGTTTTACATATTTGGAATCTGTATTGACTATTCTGAAGGAATTATTGCCATGTAAACAAACCATCCCTTGGCCCATATGGACATGGTGTAGTGCTTTTCAGTACCCTGTTTTCCATGGGTGACTGTAGGACCCATGGATTCGATCCATGTAGCTACAATACTGTACAACTGGTGCTTGGTATACTATTACTATGCCATCTTGAGCACATACTCGGCAGTGGGGTTTGACCCCCACCCTTTTTATTTTACCCCCACCCTTTTTACTGAGGCACCCTTTATACTGAAAATTCCTGACCCCCACGCTTTTTACTGAGGCACCCTTTATACTGAAAATTCCTGACCCCACCACTTTTTGTATCCATTGATGAAGTCACGCAATTTGAAGTAAATCAAGTATGCCGAATTCTGCACCTCCGATGCTAGTCCGATGTTTTTCTCTCCATGAAGTTGATACATTATGTGAACAATGCAAAGAATAACACAAGTGTTTTTTGAGCTTTATTGCCAGAGTTCCTTGTTTTTAGTCTACATTTTTTGCATTGATAAACAAATAGTTCCCACAGTTTCAATGTCCTTAGAAACTTCTTTCAATGAAACTAAAATGACAGCTCCCACATCTGAGGGGAATATCAGGAATTAGTGGATGACGTCATCACATGCCAGCCCCAAATGAAATTGACAGCTGACAGCTCCCATGTTCATGGGGTATCAGTAATTGGTGGATGTGTCACAAGTCACAGGGAATGCTGTTTGTGATGCGGGTACCCGTTTATTCAGAGGATAACATCCAGATCCAGAAGCGCGAGATCGATCGAGCGCTCATGGCGCCACTTAATTGCTTTATGTAAGCGCGATTAATTGAGAGCCTTGAATGGTACGGGATTGTTAGTTTATTCTTTCTTTATTGAGGGTCACAACTTCAGTGACCATCACTGCTTTCCAAGCAGGCCCTCAGTCAATACAAAACATAATATACATGTAATGATAGTACACAAAAGTGATACAATATAAGATATACAAAAAAATGCAATCACAATGAATTCATAGACTATACACATTTTAACATGAATTGAGAACATTTGTTTTGAATTGTCTCAAAGACATATTTTCCATATCAGTTCGAATCATTGGTGATAAACTGTTCCAAATATGAGCAGCTCTGACGTGAAATGTACGTAAACCAGAATTAGTGTTGTATTTTGGAACAATCAATGTATTAGACGAATGATTTCTGGTTACATGAGAATGAGTATTATGAACAAATTCAAACTGAGATGATAAATATGAAGGACTAAGATTTCTTAAACATTTAAATGTAAGAATAAGCATATGATTTTTCCATCTGTCACTTAGTTTGATCCACCCTAGTGAGTTTAACATGTCTATTACTGGCGTCCTAATATCAGCAAATAGAATCGTTCTAGCTAAACTATTTTGTAAAACCTGAAGCCTTCTTTGATATTCAAGAGAAAAGTTACACCACACTGAACTAGCATAATCAAAATTAGGGGTTACGAGAGCATTTGATAACATAACAAGAGTGTGATGTGGAAGAAAATGTCTACAACGCCTAATAATACCAATTCTTTTTGAAACATTTTTAGATAAATAATCAATGTGAGAGGACCATGACATATTATAATCAAACTTAACACCTAGATATTTGAAATCATCAACCTTTTCAATAATACAATTGTTGTATATAAGATTTACATTACTAAATTTATCTGTGATATGGTTGTTACCTACACCCATCGTATGTGTGAGTTACGGCTTTTCACAATCCTTACTCACACACGCATGTACATTAAAAATACATGAATACGAGTTTTGAATTGGTTGTTTTGATATGCTTACCTCACTAATATCTAACCTCATACAATACTTACACTCATTCGTTTTGCTTTAATGTTGTCACAACATATTAGGGAGCAGTCTTAATCATTTGGTAGTAAGCATGCGTTAAGTAAACGGGAGAAAAAATGAAAAGAATTCCCGACAAACACAGATTAACTAGCTCAAGAAGCCATGTTTACATTATTCGCACATGATTTTTACGCCGAACTACAATGACCTGTGAACTTTTATTCATGAGTCGCAGATCGTTATTAACAGTTCAGAAATCCCGCTAGCCAAGTCCGGTAGCCAATATAAACGAATTAAACGACGCGAAAGAGGCTAACCCACAAATGAGCGTAAGAACCCATAATATCAATACGACTAAGAGAACTAGATCTACATTATCATATAAGTGCAGTCACTGAAAGGAATAAAAATAAACACGTATTGTAGACAAAATTATATTATTTCATATAGAAACAGCCTGTCGTGTTTAAAATATTGCAACTGAATAGAAATGAGACATAGCGCTACTGCGTGTAATGATATTGTAGTTCGTGACAAATAGCCACGAAGCGCCACGAAGTTATGAATAGACCAAGGTCAATATGATGCATGATGGGAAGTCAACATGCTGACATAAATAAACAATTTACTGAAGGTGTTTGTTGAGAGATGGTGAGATTTTCATCGTTTTTTAACTCATTTAGACTCCGTAAAAATTTACATCCATAGTGCAGGTGGCTTTCCAACACTCGTGTGACCCTCTTAAATCAACATTTGTGTGGGAAGGAATGCGGTAAGATGTAGAAAAAAGTGATGACAATCTGACTGTATTTACGTTTACACATTTTGTACTGACTCTCTGGAGAACTTTTATATTACCTTGTTTGTATGGAGATGGTTTATATACCGGCTCCATACATTCGATGTATGTAGTTGTTACCAAGGATCATTAATTTAGTTTTATCTACATTTAAAATGAGTTTGTTAGCTGTTAACCACTTTGCTACGATACACATGTTTGATTGCAAATGTGCTTGAAGATCTACCTCATTCTTAGCTCTACAAATCAAGGTTGTGTCATCAGCGTACATGACTATTTTGCAATCCACAGTACAGTGGATGCTAAGCAATTTACAAATATTATAAAGAGCAATGGCCCTAAAATTGATCCCTGCGGAATACCTATATTGATATCTTCAAATTTTGAAAGAGTAGCATTTACATTAACAGCCTGAGATCTGTTGCTTAAGTACGATTTAAACCAAAATAGTTCATTACCATTTATGCCATATCTGCTCAGTTTATCAATTTAAGTATATCATGGTTTACCACATCAAACGCTTTTTTTAAATCAAGAAAGATCATACCTGTAGCATATCCATTATCCATATTATTTAAAACAAAATCTTGAACATCAAGAAGAGTTGTAGTCGTTGAATGATTGGCACGGAAACCAGATTGTGCACTTGAGAGAATATTTGCATCATTTAAGTACTCATATAATTGTTGTTAATAGTATAGGTTACGTAATTTTTACACAGGCGACAAAAATGGTGGCTATGGGGATCCAATTTATTTATTTTATATTGTTATTTTATGCAAGCAATTACAGCCCGGAAAACTTGTAGTTTCGTATGCATATTGCAACTCAATGGGGAAAACCCAGCTGATGATTCTACTCTTGATGTAAACAAAATGAAGTACCCACACACATTTATCGTATACCTAGTGTCAGTAGTGTGTGCGTACATGCACCTCATCGTATTCTGGTCTCGGTCAGATCAAGTTCCAACTTGGGATGAGGCTACAAAAACATGTAAATTTCACAAAAATGACAGAATACAAAGTTACCAGTTCTTTTGCAGATAGCTATATAAGTCATGGACCTCTGTCATTTTAACGATGTCGATGTACATGATATACTCTTCGGGCTTGCGGTTGATGTTATAAAATGTGTGTATTATTTATTGCAAGCTGAAAATTTTTTGGGTCCCAAATTCAACATACTTAAATATTATTATGCGCCAGATAAAAAATATTTAAAAATACATTTCCAGGTGTTTCTGGCTTCCGTTCATTGGATGCCCACCAGTGTAATTTGGACCCACAAAAGTCAATTTGGGACCCACAGATTTTAACTAAATTTGATCTGAATGGTGGGTCCAGCATAAAAATGTAGACCTGGTTATTGAAAGCACTGGAGGCCTTCCTGAAATTTGAGCGCTGTCATCTACTGTATGCCAAAATTTGTTGAATGGCTGATACCAAAACACATTACATATGCAGTGAGAGGAGAGGGTAATTGTTGGGAGACCACTACCGTAAGCTGTAAATAAGCTGTACTGCTGCAGTTAGTATCTCTGTCTGTCATTTCAATTTTTTTGGTGACTACTCAAAACTGAAAGAAAGTATGATAGGATAGCCGTGGTCTATTCAAACTCTTCCTGATCCATTTTATCCTGCGATATGCTCCCTGAACCACACCGGGTCGTTGCTTTTGGAATATATTCTCTAACCCTGACCCTTTTTTAGTGCCAGTCTGGGATATTCAGATTGCCCCACGTGGCTGTTAGTAGTTCATACCCATGCAACATACATTGTACATACATGCTGTGGGATTATTTTCAAGAAAATGAAGGAATAAAATATGATTTTCCTATTTTTTTTTTCTGTCCACAATAATGTTAAATGACTCTGTTTCATTTGTTATCTGCAGGGCTAGGTCATTATCGGACATGGAGAGAGAAGTTGTTGGTGCTCTGATCCCCATGTTCCCTGATGTGGGGAAGGAGGTCATCAAGAGGAGTGTACTGCATCCCAGCAACAGAGGAGACCCGTTCAACAACCATAACCTGCTGAACAGATGTATTGATGATCTGCTGGAGCTAAGAACATACAAAGATATGGATATTGTGGACCTTACCCAAGGTAACCGTCATATACCATCAAGATATCTCTCAGTCTCAAAATATACCTGGAACTAGTTCATCAGTGTAGACCCCTCCCCCCTCCCTCGTGTGCCTTTTCTGTGCATGGGCTTAGTTCATCAATCTTTTGGATGAACGATCCCCAACTTGGTCAGACCAAATAATGCCTCGTCTGTCTATAACCCATCTAATAAAAATCCCAAATGAGATAAATTTATTATAGTAGAATTTCCTGTACAAAGTTTTAATTTTTGTAAAATCAAAAACTTACAGCCTCTTTTTATCGGCTGTTCCAGTTAAAATCCATACATCCCCTGTGGAAGACATGACCTTGATTTCCCACACAGGGGTGTAGATTTAAAATGGGAGTCACTAATTCAGGTAACCTCATTTGATATTCACACTCCCTGTGTGGAAGATTTTGATCATGTCTTTCACTACAGGGAGTATGGATTTCAACTGGAATAGCCTAATGTCTGTTTCTTTTAGGGCAATTTGTTGCAAAACTTATTGGATGTTGGTTATAATTTGCCACATGGTGTCATATTTCTGTTTTTGAAGTGCACAAGACAAAATCAAAATGGAAAAAAAAATGCTATCAATTTACAAGATTTTCCAAAGCGCAGTACATTGTATCTTTTGTATTTAAGCACAGGCTCCAAAACCAAAAAAAAAACTTGAACATTTTCACCTAAAAACAGGTGGGACTATACTCGGACCAATACGGTACATATACAGGTACATGATTACGTCAAATCTGATTCCAGTGCCAATTTCTGTGATTTGTATTTGATACAATGAAGTAGTTGCTATACTTTTGCAAATTCATACATCTGGCATATCATTAATATATTCATTCAGTAATTGTGTGTATATAAAACTATAATGCTCAAATGCTCTTCTTTTTCTTCTTCTGTTTTTGACAGATCTACAAGATTCACCCCAGCACTATGATACATTCTCAGATGGAGATGTTAGTTTAGATCTTACCACAACCATAGAGGACCAAAGTGATAATGTCAGTGCAAATGATACAAGGTTATTGGACAGTGTCAGTTCTGCGAGTTCAGTGTCTGATGGGGAGTTTAGTCCACAGGGCAGGAACCAGAAAAATGACACAAGGTTAATGGACAGTGTGAGTTCAGTGTCTGACGAGGAGTTACGACCACAGGGCAGGAACCAGACAAATGCAACCCATAGGGATTTCCATGAAGGTGATCAATACCGAAGCAGTAGCACACCAATTTCTGACATTCAGCCTCAGAGTTCAAATGCAAGTCCAAATGATTCTTCACATGACTTCAACATACAAAGCTCATTTGAACATGAAGAAGTCGACTCTTTGGAAGAGAACCACCATCAAATTAACACACCTAGTCCAATCAATGAACGAGGAGTTTCCACACCTAGCCCAGCCAATCAGCGACAACTGTCCACTCCTAGTCCAGTCAATTGGCAGAACTTTGATTCTCTAAGTCCAAAGGGCAAAGAAGAAGTCAACTCAAGGGATGATGGCATCCATATAACCCCACCAATTACTAACAACGAGGATTCTGCATCAAGCGCAAGTGACCAACGCCAACTTTCAACCCCTAGTCCAATTGATTGGCAGCAGTTGGGCTTTCCAAACCCTAACACCAAGCTGGCTTTTCTTCATAGCTCAAAGGACCAGAGACAACTCACCACACCAAGTCCAATGTCCCTGTCATCAGAGGAATTAGGGAAGAATCCATTATCACCTGTGAGTGCTGTATCAAGCAATTCAACTAGAGGTAATCTATTATCCAATGGTGGTGATATTCCAGCATCTTCAGATACAGGCACTGATAGAATGAAATCAAACAGTATCACAACGGATGATTCTGGTATTGGTTCCACTACAGTTAGTCCGGCTACAGACTCAACCAAAACACCTGTGAGCATCACATCAAATTCTATAACAAGTAATAGCATGCCTCTAGCTGCAAACTCTGGGGCAGTGAAGTATAAAAATTCACAAATCATTGATCTAACTTCGCCAGAAAGTGATGTCTTTAATGCAAAGTCATCCTCACATAAAACCTTAACGGATCTCATTGCATCCCCAAATACCTTATTAATTTCTTCAGCGACTCATTCAAGAGGTGCCTTGTCCCATGGTGGTGACCAACCGACACCCAAATCATTTGTGCCCTTTAAAAGATATACTCCACCTCTACAAACAAGTTTATTTCCATCAAGTACTGCATCATCTAAAGCTTCAGAGTACACACATCTATCTAATGAAAGTGTCTTAAACAACAAAACTAGGTATAATACTGGCTATTTAAGAATGCCTTTACTAGGTAAGAATAGTGCTCCATCAACAGCCACTTGTGCCTGCAATGATTGTAAAACAAACGGTGCTATTGGATCAAAACATTCCAACACTTGTACTGCTTCACAAGTTAGAACTTTGGCACCTTCTACGATATCGAGGCCACCTCCATCGCCACCTCCATCTTCTTCCCATCAAGAAAATGCAAAGTTGGGCATCTCTTTAACAGCTAGTACTGCTGTAAAGAACATAGCGTTCCCAAACTCATCAATTTCTTCCAACAATTTGGGTAACAAAGGAAACGTTATTGTGCATACTTGCACAGAATTGTCTGGGAAGTCAGTGTTAGTCCCAGGTGGGCAAGGATATTCTGTGCAAAAAAGTTCAAACAGTACATATACCTCAACAAGTGAAAACACACGGGTCCAGAATCCAAATGAAGGCATGCTTGGTGTCGGAGCATCATGTACTGTTGAGACCAACGGGTCCAACCAAGATGCCAAGCTTTCTACAATCTTGGCAGAGAATCAGAGAACACTCAATAACATTCAGCAGGAGTTCAATAAACTAGTTAATGCTGAGAGTAACCGGAAGATGAGAAATGAGGTTATGGGTTCAATATTTGACCAGAAAGAGAAGAAAACAGTAACCAAACACAAGCAGCTGGACAGGTTAGTAGTATTTTGATGTTTTTTCTACTGCAATCTTGTTTTATCACTGTTTTTCCCCCACCAGATGAGCCATGAAACCAGCTTGAGCTAGACACCATCACCTTTTGAGTCAGTCAAGCTAAATTGTACAATATCATTAAAAGTTTATTTGGATCTGCAGAGACCAAAGTGAAAATCACATCCGTCCAGAAGACTATACATAGTCCACTCCCAAGATTCCAAAATCATGTCTATCATGCTTGTCTAGCAAGCTGCATTAAAAAGCAATACTATTTTATTAATAATGTATCAAATTGGAAAAGTGGTGATTAAGAGTTATTAGTACAGGATCTGTTCCTGGTTAATAGTATGATCACAGTTTATTCTTCTAGTGTGTAATTAACTCGAATGAGTCAAGGTAAGGGAAAATTTCCTTCATGAAAAGGAGAACCCACCCGGCTACTCTTAGCTGGAACTGACTTCTTGTAGCTGAGTTGGTTACTAGAAACCAAGTAGTCATGATGATTAATTGTGATCATACTATGTTTACATTGTAGGTATGTTATGTTAATTTGTGGTTAAAGGAAGGCCTCCCATTATCTGTGAAGGCATTCCTGGTTTGGGTTATCTTGTTTTGTTTTGTTCAACCTGACCATCCTCACCTTAATTAAGCAAGAAAGATATTGATTGCTTTTTAACACCATATTAATAATCCTAATACATGTACACCTTATGACAATCCGCTTACACAATCAATTTAATCTGTCTTAGGTCTAAATCTTATTACAAGAACTTCAGAGCAAAGGTGTGACTGATCATCTTTGAATCTTGTGATGGTGCGATCAACCCATTCATTATCATTGATTCACTGGATGCCAATGTCACATTTTTGCCATGCAATTGGGCTTCTTAGAGATCAGTTGACCAGGGTCAGAAAACCATCCTACACCTTAAATTGGGCTACAATGTATGTATGCAAAGTGTGTCAAGCCAAGGCAGTATCAAGTACATCATTGATCGACCTTGAGAGCCATTCACCGCAGCCTGGCAAGCCAATTCGCCGCACCTTGGCACTGAAAAGTTTTTAGCAACAGAGGAAGAATTGGGTGACTTCTCAATTATTTGACCACGATTCGGGCTGAAACTTTTTGGCAACCCTGGTGCAATGAGGAGGAACATGCATAAGTAACTTCTCATTGTAACAACAGGAGACTACCTGCTGACAAATAGCAAGTTTTTGAGAATAGGCTATATACTTTGTGAAAATGGCATGGCATTATATTCAAAAATCAATCACCGTTGTGCAATCAATGGCCTATGTAACCAAGCAAACCTGAAAAGTGTTTGTAGCATGATTTGCACCCACTACTCTCTTAAATTCCATTAAATTTGGTGCATGACCTCAAATTGATAATGTGACTTTTACTTGGGGAAATCCTAATGACAACAGGCGTTATTGATTCTTGTAAATGGGTTTAAATAATTTGTAGGCAGAGTTGTTAAAGTTTCCAGCTGTACTTATATGCATTCAATAGAATCAAGTGCGTGGATTGCCTTTGGAAACCAATGGTGTACAAAAAATGTAGGAAAAATTGGGGTGATACGGTTTTGAACTTATTTGTTTTATCATGCCGTGAGCCTGGTTTATGGCAACACTGGTTGATAATAAGACTGTATCAAGTGGAAGTGCATGAAAGACCATGCTCTTATGGATTGGCTTCAAACAAAAAGATTTAAAATGGTATGCCAAAAGAACAAATCCACGATGAGCGGAACAATCTGAAGCACATACTAGAAGTTGTGGTCCTACTGAATGCATTTGAGTATATTGCAGCTAACTGTGCCCCACTGGCTGGACCTACTACACTGTACATCTGTTACTTGGAGGCATTATGCCAATGTGGAATAATAATTGGCAGCCAGAGTTATGGCCAAATAGGCATATGAATTGTCATTCAAATTGGCAACATGGTTGGACAGATGATTGGCACCCTAATAATATGCAGAGAGATTGGCAAGGATACAGGTACTGGCAAGCCTATTGCTTGTTGCAACCACCAAATGGTGTTTAGAATACTTGCAGCTTATGCGCACTTCCTTACTTCCATCTTTGTATAAAAAAATCTGTATCTATCAATAGTAAATGGTTCACATACACAACGCTCCCTACTGGAACCAGACATATAGGAATTGGTGTGCGCATGGGTTTGCTTAGTCTGGCCTGAGTTGTTCTAACACTGCAACTTCCTTCCTTCCTTCCTTCCTTCCTTCCTTCCTTCCTTCCTTATACGTGCTTACCTCAACTGTTTGTGTATCAACGCGCAAGGTTTACGTACATAGTTTTACCTATCCACGATCCTGGAACCTAGGGTTGATTGCATATTTAAGAAACAGGAATGGTCCCCCTTCTCTTTTCGAATAAAACTCTGACACATAACGTGCACAGGGTATGAATCTTCCTGTACACGGGACCAACAGCTTTATGTGACTTCCGAACCACAAGACGTCGCACACACACTACCTATATCTGCATGTGCTAAGCAGTATATGAGAAGAAATCTGCAATTTTATTCTGTAAAGTAACTGAATATAATTGTAGGATTTCCGACCTTATAGGAACATTTTGGGAGAGGAAGAGAATTCTCACCTACATGTAAGGTACACCCATCGTATGTGTGAGTTACGGCTTTTCACAATCCTTACTCACACACGCATGTACATAAAAAATACATGAATACGAGTTTTGAATTGGTTGTTTTGATATGCTTACCTCACTAATATCTAACCTCAGACAATACTTACACTCATTCGTTTTGCTTTAATGTTGTCACAACATATTAGGGAGGAGTCTTAATCATTTGGTAGTAAGTATGCGTTAAGTAAACGGGAGAAAAAATGAAAAGAATTTCCGACAAACACAGATTAACTAGCTCAAGAAGCCATGTTTACATTATTCGCACATGATTTTACGCCGGACTACAATGACCTGCCTGATGACCTGTGAAGTTTTATTCTTGAGTCGCAGTCGTTATTAACAGTTCAGAAATCCCGCTAGCCAAGTCCGGGTAGCCAATATAAACGAATTAAACGACGCGAAAGAGGCTAACCGCTAAGAACCCATAATATCAATACGACTAAGAGAACTAGATCTACATTATCATATAAGTGCATTCACTAAAAGGAATAAAAATAAACATGTATTGTAGACAAAATTATATTATTTCATATAGAAACAACCTGTCGTGTTTAAAGTATTGCAACTGATTATAAATGAGACATAGCGCTGAGAACGATTTACTGAAGTGTAATGATATTGTAGTTCGTGACAAATAGTCACGAGCGCCACGAAGTTATGAATAGCCCAAGGTCAATATGATGCATGATGGGAAGTCAACATGCTGACATAAATAAACAATTCACGTAGGTGATTGTCGAGAGATGGTGAGATTTTCATCGTTTTTTAACTCATTTAGACTCCGTAAAATTTTACATCCATAGTGCAGGTGGCTTTCCAACACTCGTGTGACCCTCTTAAATCAACATTTGTGTGGGAAGGAATGCGGTAAGACGTAGAAAAAAGTGATGACAATCTGACTGTATTTACGTTTACACATTTTGTACTGACTCTCTGGAGAACTTTTATATTACCTTGTTTGTATGGAGATGGTTTATATACCGGCTCCATACATTCGATGTATGTACATGTAATGCAAGCCTAAGGCTCAAACCCTCGCCGATCGTATTCTCCTGGCCATCAGCGCAACGCCATAACCACTCAGCCCTCTTACCCTCTTTGAAGTTGGTCTGGTAAAGCTGAAATGTTCAGATGACTAAAATTACAACCCCCATGTTATGGACAAGTTCACAAGGGAATGATTGGTACAATTACCGACCTGGTACAACTTGCTAGAATTGAGTTCAGTCTTTGTTTACCGGGTTTATGGTTAGGGTAGTCTTGTGATGAGACTAGTAGAGTTGCACCCTATTCAGTAATTGCTCTGAATGATTTTGGAGACAATTTGGCTCACAAAAAGTGTTTTTTCAACTCCAGAATATCTCCAGTGATGCAAAAAGAGATACTGACACCTTGGCCCAGGATCCAACTCTAAATATGCTTAGAATATGTTCCACTTGCTCCCAAAAGCATGCAAGACTTGTGGTTCAAGAATTGCCTTGTTTCTCTTTTCCTTTAGTTGTTTCTGTTTTATATTTCATTATTTGTTTTTCTCTTTCTGTTTTACTTTGCATTATTTTGTGGTTTTCTTTGTACTTTCAGTCTTTTCATTTTTTTTTTTTTTTGATAGTTATAAACCTTAGTACAAAAGTATAGGAAAGTACCGATTCTGGGGATTTTGTCCTCCAGTATTTCAAGACTGTTCTGAAACCTACATTCATCCACAAAATAATTTTGAATACTAAATTGTCAAAACACAGCCCATCAACATGGATTCCAGAGAACTAGTATACATTAGACATGATTTGGTAAGGTGGTTCAATTGTCATTCAGAAAGAGCTTCTTCCACCAATCTGCCATTGCAATGTTATACCATTCCAGTTGTTTTATTGGATAGGGTCTATAGTCCCCATCTCTATAATTTGTACAGGGGTCAAGAAACAGTATCTCCATTGTTTGTCACTTTGATGTTGCTTTGTAAATGGTTTACCTATTAGTAATTATTCTCTTTGTTACACAGGAATCACACACCTTGGCAGCCTCCACAGACAGGGCACCAAGGACAATTTGTACCAAGATTTGGCTTTGGCAATCAAGGGAACAACGTATTCCAATTTGGAAATGGATTTCCCCCACCGCATGGTGGCTTTCATCAGCAAAGAGACAATCTGCAGGGTTTTGTGCCGTATGGCCATCAACACAGACATAAGCATCATCATGAAAACTTACTACATGCATCACATGGTAAGCCTCAACAACCCCAACCTGGTGCTCGCCAAATGCCAAAACTACAACCACAACCACCACCACCAGGTGTTCCAGCAACTGCCAGCAGACCACCGGCTGCTTCAGCGGCCAACAGACCGGCTGCTCAAATTGCCAACAGACCAGTAACAGTGGCTGCTCCACCCGCCAACAGACCAGCTGCACTGGCTACTCAAGCTGCCAACACACCAGCAGCACCGGCTGGTCAAGCTATCCACAGACTAGCTGTACCGGTTCCTCAAGCTCCCAACAGACCGGCAGCACCGGCTCCTCAAGCACCAAACAGACCGATAGTACCGGCTCCTCAAGCTGCCAACAGACCGGCTCCTCAAGCTGCCAACAGACCGGCTCCTCAAGTTGCCAACAGACCGGCAGCACCTGCTGTTCAAGCTGCCAATAGACTGGCAGCACCAGCTCCCAACAGACCGGCAGCACCAGCTCCCAACAGACCGGCAGCACCAGCTCCCAACAGACCGGCAGCACCAGCTCCCAACAGACCGGCAGCACCTGCTCCACAAGCTCCCAACAGACCAGCAGCACCGGCTCCTCAAGCTCTGAACAGAACACTAGATCTTACCAATGAAGATCAAGAACTGATAAGGGCATTAGATGAAGCATTAGAAAGAGCAGGCGGAGATGCATTTGGAGGAGGGGGAGTTGCATTTGGAGGAGGCGGTGACGTCGGGGGAGTTCCAGAGGCAGTGATCCGCGATATAACAACAGACGTGGTGAGTATTCTACACACATTAAAGGAATCTTTCTTTGACTGAATGGTATATGGTCAACAAAAAAAATTATATGCAAATGATGTCATTGGTAATAAGGCTTAGATACCAAGCGTACAGTTTATTTTTACGATATTGATCATGGACGGACATTTTGGTTTGAAATTACATGACAAATGTTCAATAAAAATAATGTTTTAAATATATGTATACCAAAAAAGTTTGCAAACATGTCACTTTCTTACTGCACAAGCCCCCCCAACAAGGGCTATATACATGTATGCACTAGATGTGAGATTTTTTCTATGATGACAGTGATATCGTTGATGATCTCAAACTTCCATCTATTGTCTGGGCCTGTGCCAAATTGAAACCTGACATATTGGAATTTGTTTGCCAATCAATATTCATGAAGATGTACAAGTGATGTCCAGATTGCAAAATTCTGTGCCTCGATACAAGTAGGGGTATTGCTATGAGACTGTGTTATGCTTATATAAGACTTACATAAAGGCTTTCTCACTTCTGTCAGTTTATTTAAATGAAGCACCTAAAAACAGGTGGTCACTGGTCAGCAAACAACCATGCATTGGGCTATTCTAGTTGAAATCCATACACCTCCTATGGAAGACATGACCTTCATCTTCCACACAGGGGGTGTGAATTTCAAATGGGATTACTGGAATAGGTGGCTCTGTTTGAAATCTTCACTCCCTGTGTGAGAGATTAAGGTCATGTCTTCCACATGAGGTGTGTGGATTTCTGGTTAATTTCTCTTTGTTGTACTTAATGTTATCCTTAATTAATGACCTTTTGCACAAGATGTTTGTTTGTTGATGTTTGTTTGTTTAAACAGTAGGTCTGGATGGGCACATACTTGGGTCCTAATGGGACCAAACCCGGCTCAAGCAAAATTAAGCAAGCTTAATATCTTACTAGCATGCTGGCCTGTATGAAGAGAAAATTAGAAAGAAACAGAATGAAGAAAAAGAAGGGAAAATAAAGGCCACTTGCAACAAATCAAATGAACAATTTTGCTCTTAGAAATATGAAGAGACATCTGACTGACATCTATAACATTTTGCAGTAAACCTTTAACGAGCGCGTAGTACTGTGATGTTGCAAAGTCAGAGATAACAATGCGGCAACAGCAGATCACCTCGGTAGCCAGTCGGAGACACAAGTGCATTTCAACACAGTAAATATGCGATGTACGCTTAACGCGGCTGTGTACTCTAGACATTGTTTCTTTCGCGAAATTGATTTTTTTTATATGTTTGTACTTTGTTATGTTTTTTATAAATACAAGGAATGAAAATCCAGATTTGTAAACTCCAACTGCAATATTAAAGGATTTTATTTCACTATTCCACTCGTGTTTGAAATTTAAAAGGAAAGAAAATCTTTGTTGTACCAGCAGGGTACACGCGCGCAACAACGCATCGCGTTGCGTATCGCGTATTTGTTAACGCATAAATACGCATATGCGACGCTTATCTGCATGCGCGGCGCATCTTATGGAAACACCGCGGAAGCACTGATTTCACAAAAACCTAGCGGTCAAATGGCTCCGTTTTAGCTTATAAAATGTGAATTTTTTCAAGTTCTTTCCCCCGATTTAAACATCCAAGATATGAATAGATTTCGCCCAAACTTCTCAAGGGGCTGTGGATTTACCCGATGTTAACGTAATGTAAGGTAGAAAAACGAGAACTGCCGCATTCTTCTGTAAACTTCGATCAAAGTGCAAAATGTGACCACTTTAAACTTCAACGGCCTTTATTTCAATGTTCATTTTTTCGGTAAAATGGCGATTTAGGTAAATGATGACTCAATAAATACAGCATCTATAGGTAAGCAATTATGCTCAACATAAAAAGCATGATCGATTTAAGAAACGGTTTTCTTATTTTTTTATATTTTGGTCTATTTTCGATTTTAGGCATCATTTTGTGCAAATAGGCGTTTGTGAATTTTAAAAAGTTCATTTTGATGCCTTTTTTGGTCAGTATATTTCAAAAATAAGGCCAATATCAAAAAACTAAAAAAACTGTTTTTGGAATGTTGCCTCAAGATTAAGAAAAAAAGCAAAACAAAAATGTTTGGAAAGAGTGTTTTTTTATTATGATGTACCGAACAAAAATTGCCAAAAATTCACTTTTTTGTGATTTTCTTCATAATTGTTGTTTTTACACCAAAACTGTACTTATATTGATATTCATTGATGTCTTGCCGTCATAAAAATGTATACTTTTATATGTCTTGCGTGAATAATTACAAAGTTATGGCACTTTTACTACATGCGTATCTGAGAGTACACAGCTACCTTAAAATACACTATCGACAAAAGGTTCACTGCAAAATATTATAGTAGAGCTTGCCATTCATTGTATTATTGATTCAAAGGTACTCTTCAATTTCAGTATACTATAAGCTACTGAAAATGTTTACTGTTTGTCTTTGCATTAATTGATCAGCATTGTTTTGCATATACATGTACTTGTACATACAACAAAAATTTATTTTCTTGTATTTTTAGTTGAATTTGTTTGGCGATGCTGACCAGGATTGGGTTCGCAACAAGGTGCTGGAATACATCAACCACGGGGATGTAGTGTCTGCAGTGTGTAATTACATGCTGGAAAACGATTTCCCTAAAGTGAAAGATAAGACTGCCCCACCACCACCCAAGAAGAAGGTTGGTATTAGTACTATTACTTGTAAACTTTTTGCTGAACCATGAAATGGTCTCAGCCTAGTCTAACTTACTTACTTTCTTACTTCCTTCCTTACTTACTTACTTAGCAACCCTGGGCCTCGAGGAAGAACAGATGATTAATTGTGTTTTCAACTGATTGAGTGTCCCGGTTAAAGAAGAAACAAAACAAACAAACAAAACAAAAGCAACCTCTTGGTCTGAAATGGACATATCTCCAAATGCCAAGAAGGTATGACCTCCCAAGTGGTGTCACATGAAAGAGAAAAACATAAAGAATATAATAACAATATTTCCCCACCTGGGGATGACACTCATTACAGAACCTGGGTCAATGTTCATATGGGTCCTTTTCATATCTCCAAATGCCAAGAAGATATGACCCCCTGAGTTGTATTTTGGTATGCCTTCGAGTGCCATATACTTTGTGCAGTGATTGTTTTGATCATGGTTCATTACTCAAACGTGTGATCCCGTTGACATAGTAACATTATGTAACTTTGATACTGAATTCATTTCCACTGCTGATCATTTTATTTTTCCTTTGACTACAGCAAATTCAAGATACAGTGAACTATTTCACGGAGTATGACAATGCTTCACTGTATTTGGACTCTAATGCAGAGAGACAAGGACATAGACTGCTACAGAATGAGTTTAGAAGAGTAAGTTTTAATGCATAGGGTTTTATTTTTGATGAGTGGAAGAAATGTATTATTGATTTGAATTTTAGGGCGACTTGGTTAAGCAAATCACTGATAATTCGATAAAAAGGATCCTAAATGACATATTACATGTATAGTCATTTCCTTTGTCACCTTATTCATTGAATTTATAGAGTATATCAAGTGCTGTTATACAAGGCTGTCATTAGATCTGTGGGATGAGTGTTTCTCAAACCTACACATACTTGTGTACAAAATAGGATTTGCTACCTCATCTCTGTGACATCAGCACATTTTGGTTTGTTTTTAGTAAAAATTTAGCCCCAAAAGGTGGGTGAAAATATCTTTCACAGTGTGAAGCTAAACTAGAAGACAAAGAAATATGGCCACTGTTGCTGAGAAAAACATTTTATGTGTGCCATATGTGACCTGTAAATACATTGTTTTGTAAATGAAAAATTTAAGTGTGAAGTTATTTTGTTCTTATTATGTGCAGTTTTCATGCTATACCATTGGAGCAGCAATGGCATTATTCAATCACCACTATGCACCCACCAAGAAGTGCCTTGAAGAATTAGTTAACAACAACCAAGTGGTCAAGACTGCTTATAACTCTCCCAAATATTCCAGACCTGATGAGAGACGTGTCAAAGTTGACATCACTATCAAGGGTAGGTCTGTAAAAGGGTTTACCTGCTCTTATTTTAGGCAGGTCACCAAGAAGTAATCAAAGAAATTATTAAAAGACTCCCAACTCTTTGTTTACATGTCACTGATGGGTGCAAGTATTAAAGTGTATTGTGTATACTTTGCATTTCGCCTTGTAAACTCCGATTTAATATGCTTCTGGTTCATTTCCTCACGGTTGTTTGATGTACATAGAATTGGCTTCATTATTAAGTAAATACAAACTGTAGGTGGCGCTATTTATCCTAAATCATATTTCGTAATTTGCAAGGGGTACGTATTCAATACTGCCATTAAAACAGATGGAATAGGTGGAACAAGCAACAAAGAAATTTTATAAACATATTTCATCAAAAATAATAGGAATTATTTGTATCAAAAGCTTGAAAGAGTAATTTCCAGTAACTAGTTAAGCCATGAATCTTGTCATAAATAGATACATTTTATATCAGAAAAAGCTTTAAAAAATGCTTTGAAAGTGAATAATGTTGTAAATAAGGGGAAATTAAAGTTGAAAATGACTCAAAAGCATCTGTATACATTAGCATGATACCGCGTTTAGCTGTTTAAGCCTAAAATTAGGTAGTACATGATCTTTTGTTTGAAAAACTAATAAATGATCACATCAAACAACCGTGTCCTGGGCCAAATCACATGTAATAGCATATGTGACACGATCTGGTCCATGGGGGCCAAAGGAGGCTTTTTTGAATATTGAGTTATTACATTATACATGCAATAGGCTATCATTTACTGAAAACACCAAAGGTCTAGCATACTTGGTTCTAAAGTTTTGTGATGTCTATTTTATGTATTTTATTGTTTTTTTACTCCATATTTTACCTTTATCTCAGTTTCAAATTTGCCGCCTTTGGCACCTATGGACCAAATCGTGTCACATATTATCGCAGTAAATACCTGTACTCTGAAATTACACCTTAAATGCATTTTTTCAAGAATGTGATCTACACATCCAATTTCTCACTGGATGTACTCTGGAGCTACTCCGGATTACCCCCAGGGCTACTCTGTAGCGGTGCACCGTAACGCGAGTCAAAAATCTGTGGACTACTCCTATCCGGTTTTCCACGGTGTACCTCCCGTAGAGACAGCCTATAGCGGAGTACCTCTAGAGGTACTCCGTGAAAAAATGTGATGATCTGTTGCCAGATTGAATGCTATTTTCTCAATTTAGCTTTATTGTATGCTTTTATTAGGATATATTAGGGATTTTTGTTCTTTCTTTCTTTCTTTTTTTTTTTTTTTTCAAATATATGTTAATAGTATAATAATAGAAAATAGTAAACAAGTAAAGAAATAAGCAAGTAAAATTAAAGAAGTAAATAACTGACTAAATAAATTTATCAATGAATAAACAAGTAAATAAAATAATAGGTAGGCCTAATTAAATTAACAAGTAAAAACTACACAAATAAGAAAGTAAATAAGTAAACATGTGTAGGCCTATTAGGCCTAAATAAAAAAAAGAATAGTTGTATAATTGTAAAATAATCAATATTAGAATGAGAATAATTATCATTAACTTGGTTGTTATTTAGCTTTTTAATTTGATTACCTGTTTGCTTACATGTTTTTTCATTTGTTTGAGTAGGACTTGAATGATTGGTCATTTATTTTAGGACCCCACTTTTATTAATTTAATTTTTACGCTTTTATTAAATTTATTATTAGTTATTAGTTTTATATTTATTATTTATTTACGTGTATTATATTATACTTATTTACTTTTTAATTGTTTAGTAACTTATTTAAATATTTACTTTTTAATATTAAGTGACCAATCATTCAAGTATAATAATAAGCAAAGAAAAATGTTTAAAAAACAAACAAATGCAGGCCTACTCAAACAATCAAAAAAACACACATCAAACAGGTAAGTCAAAGTAAAAGATGAATAACAACCGAGAAAATATGAAAACTACGAGTAACATCAATGAAAGTTAATAGACTAGTAGGGCCTAGCCAAAACATGTAAAATATCAAAACTGTATTGCAAGTAGGCATATTAATATAGGCTTGCAACAGTAAAGTAATGTGGTGCAAAATGTTAGGAAAACAGTGTGAAAACAAGAAATTCAATAAGTATAAATTATGAATAAATTTTAACTGTGGGTCCAATAATAAACTCCTGTAATAAACAAACAAGATGGGAAAGTAGTATGCACACTTTCTTTAAAATACAGAAAAACAACGATCATGCAAGCATCTCAAGTTTAGCAAAACTAAAAACATAACAAGAAACACAAAATTAAATAATGATTGAAAATGATTTTAAAAACAAATTGAGAAGAAGTCGTACTGTCGTGAAACAAAAGAACAAGTTTCTACAAAGGAAACAAAACCACTAAAAAGAAACAAAATGATAGTCCGTGTGGCTGAAAACGATTCATGACGCCCTATGCAAGCGTGCAAACATGGTCAATCAATTAATCAAAAACAAACGCGTTAAACTTTGCTAAAATAGCTAGGTATGCAGCGCACTAGTACGCTGGCCGATTCGCGTTCGGTGAGTTGTTTACCGCTGCCGGTCAATGACCCGTTTGGCTGCGGTTGTACACGAGCTGACTTCGGTGTTACTCCAGGGTTGGCTTGTGCTGACAGCTATCAGATGTACTTCAGAGTAGCCTTCTTAGAGTACCTTTGGAGTAGCTCCGATATGGCGAAGTTGGCACTAGTGTAGCACCTGAGTTAGCTTCCAGGCAGACAATGGATGGAGTAGCAGCGAAGTAGCTCTGATATGGTGCATCCACTATGGGGTTTGCTAAAGTGTAGCTACTTCGAAGTAGCTTCAGAGTAGCTCCATTAAGGTGTAGCTTCAGGGCTACACCAGGTGTAGCGGCGAAGGTAATCTGCCGCGGTGATAAACCGTGAATGAGAATCTGGATGTGTACTTAGTGAAATTCTATCATAATTTGGCAGTGAACTGGATGGAAGTTTTAAAAGTTAGAATAGGTGTTGTCCATGCAATTTAGTGATCATGACCACCAGCACCGATGCCAGTTTTAAGTTTACTCACATGATATGGCATGGACATTGTTGCATTTCGATCACTTTTTCATTGTAGAAATGGACGCCAGGTCTTTAGCCCTACATTACTTCCATGTAGCTGCATTGTACACCCATTATTTGTGTGAGTGTTGGGATGGAGGGATGTGTGTAAAACTGTTCTAAATTATGATAATACCCATGTTTATTTTTGTTATTCCTGTAGAGAATGGTAAAGAAATAAAAAGGCAATTAAAAGTGGAGGTGAACAAGTCAATCCGTGCCAAGCATTTTGTAGCCAGCCAGTTTGATCCTCAACTTCAGAAGGAAATTGATTTCTTCAACGCCCAACTCAAGTGTGATGCAGAGGTATGTTTCTATTTATTAGTCCATAATATTGTTGCCACAAAGTGAATATCCCAATTTGTTTATTTTTAGTGAAATTTGGTCATGGAAATATAGACATTTATTTTATTAAAGACCACTTGACATGTGACGTCATTTCCTGGCAGTATGCACACGAATTATTGCAATTTCCATTGTTCTATGCCCTGCAGTATGTGTGCGCATCGTAGTTTGCTCAGGGCATGTGCATTTTAAATCACCCACCACATTTCATATAGTACAAGAAAGCCATTGAACAGTGTAGCGGTTTGTTCAAGCATATCGATAGACCAGTCCCTCGCCTTTGTTGATTAACAATGATGTCAAGTGGTCTATGTATACACACTTTGCTCGTTTAAGCATTCAAAATTAACTCAATCGGTAAGGTTTTAGGCTCTGGTGTGCGCATTGGCTTGTGGTTATGCAAGTTAGAGCTTGACGCGGTCCCAGTTTGCTCTCATGAAATCATTGAACCAACTTGAAATTCACCTGGGCAAAGAACTAACTGCTAATTGTCTCGGTTACCTGTTAAGACTCAGGGAGTTAATTTTGGCTGTGATGATTTATTGTGGTATATCTAGGGTGTGTGCTTCATAGCTGCAGGTCCCTGATTGTTGCAAAATAGGTTATATGATGAGTCTTGGGCCACAATGAGTAACAAATTCCTGTAAAATGTGCCAAGACTTGTAGATGTATGCCTGTGTGTAGCGCACTATAAATCACAGCGCTTTTTGTTTAATATAAAAGAACACCTGTTTTGTGATTTATCCTTTGCGTAACACGAGGACAGATTTAGCCTAGCACAGACATCTATCAAAGGATTATAGAGCTATATTCCATAACCTGCTTAATTCATCAATACAGTTTGTACACTAGTCTAACTCATGAATGATCTTACATCATGGATACACCTATTTTTGGCCATTTGTTACAAATATTGAAATGTATTTACTATTTAAATTCATTTCCATAGGTCAGTCCGTCCATCAAGAGGATTTGGATCAAGGCCAAAGCCTATGATATTTCATATGACATAAAATATTCATGCACACACAATGACATGTTTCATTTCAGGAACGTGATAGGCAGTTGGCCCTACAATTCAATGAAGACCAGTATGAAGCAGTAAGTATAGAGCCTTCTGAATATTGGAATGTTACAACAAAATTGAATCAGTCAAATTTTCCACGAGTGTGCCACACCAAGTTAATGAGTGTAAACAATGGAGGTGTTCTACCTAGCACAGTGTAAGCTAGCACCCAGTTATTTTGTTATCCATATTTAGAACAGTTTGAATCTTATCTTCCGCAACTGGAGTGAGTGTTTCAAATGGAAGTTACCCATTGTCTTCTATTTGAAACACATACTCCCTCTGTGGAAGACTAGTCTCACTAGATGTTTGCATAGATATTTCAAATTACATAAATGTTGTCAATTGCCAGGAGGGTCAACTTATTGAATGTGGCTGTTGCTATGGTGATGTGACCTTTGATGACATGATCCAGTGTTCAGACGGTCATCTGTTTTGTCAGATGTGTCTTCAGCGTTATGCCCAGGAAGCAACCTATGGAGAAGGCAAAGCTCAGATTGTGTGTATGACTGATGGTTGTGAAAGCACATTCCCAAGAAGTAAGTTAACCAAGAAGATGAGGTGAAACTATTGATAGAAAAGAAAAATACATATTTTTTTTAAATGCCAATTTTGTGCCTCGACCAGAGATATTATGTTTCCTGGTTGTCTGTTTTCCGTTGTGATGTCCGTCCGAGGTTGCGAGTGCAATTTGTCAGAACCGGTAAAGCGTATAATGATGTGATTTGGTGTGGGGCAATTGGCGGTCTTCAAATTAGGTTTTCATCACAATATATGCCAATTTGGTAGCTCATTTGCGTACTTTTTTTAAATGCATAAAATGATGTTCAAGGTATTGCAGCCAACGCTTTGCGTAGGGAACCACACAACCCGAGAAACGTGAAATTGTAGTTATGTTTATTTTTATATATAAAACAGAGTTTCCTGAAAGCATTTTATTTGCCTGTAAGACTACGATAATATAACCCTGTTCTAGGGGCCCGCCTGACCTAGATTTTTTTGGCTGTATGAAAATGAAAGACTTTTTTTTTTTTTTTTTTTTATACATTGAGTGTATTCGATGCACGAGCGCACCATTTCAAACATTTGCACACACAAACTACACAGTAATGGCTAGTTCTATTTCATCGCAGGAAGGAGAGGACTTTTTCGGGCCACCAATAAGGGATTTTAATGCCTTTAAATTTAGGATTTTAAAATAATATTTTTATGACGTGTATGAATGAGGTTAATGACTAGATAAGATTTATTGACATTGAAATGACATATCAATGCACTTGCAGTTTTTGTTTGTTTTTTCCCCATCACAAAGCGCTCCCACTTGAGGATCTTCAAAAACCTTCAAATGCTGCATGCATTGTTGTTTTAATTTGAACTACAACAAAATCATATCAGTCATTAGGGCGGCGAAAAGAAATCCTGTTTGACTGGCTCAGATTTTTTTGTTTTGGGAATTTTTTTTAAATTTACTCTATTCATGTAAAATCAAGCTGTTTTGGGCAAAAAGTGAATTATGTAAATTTGAAAAAAAGTGAGTGGGATGAGGAAAAAACTTGTAAATTATTTTTAAAGCCATTTGCAAATGTATTGTTAAGAAAGTTGTAGTCTGCCAATGTTAAATTATTGTTTCCTCTTGTGACAGGTCAACTACAGAAAGCCTTGTCCGCCAATGATCTGGCCAAGTATGATGATCGAGTTGGTGAGGAGTCCTTGCAACTAGCCGATATGGGTGATAATCTAGTGAGGTGTCCTTATTGTAACTATGCAGCTCTAATGGGAGAAGGTGATAAAGTATTCCAGTGTCAAGCAGCTGATTGTAAGAAAGTAAGTATAAAACAGCTTGCATCGCTCCATGGAGTTTTGTCAATTTGTGACAGGTCTTTATTCAAATTAAGTGATATCAATAAGATACAGATTGGACACACATCAGAAAAAAATTGTTTGAACACTTTAAATGCGTAACTGGAAATGTTCTTCTTATCCCTGTACAATGCTGTAATGTGCAATGTGCTCATCTTTACTATATCGTCTCCCAACATGAATTGGTATGAACCAATATATATATATATACATCGCAAGTTACTTATGTGTGATTGTGTGCACATAATGACGTAAAAAGCTCCAGGTGAAAATCCCTGTGCTATACCAAGAACCACTGTTACCAAGATTAAGCATTTTATTACTCATTTGATTGCATTTTGTGAATGAGTTCTAAGATGTACCAAACTATTTTACAGATTGTTAGTTTACAGATGTGAGGTATTTATTCCTTTTATCATGTACTTTTATTTTCAGGAAACTTGTAGATATTGTAAAGAAGAATGGAAAGATCACTTTGGCATTCCATGTGATGAGATTGAGAAGAAATCTGATACCAAAGTCAGAGTGTCATAGTAAGTAAACTGACAATGTGTCTAAAATGGAATTATTTAAGGTATATGGAGGGTGCTAAGGAAATGTTTACATACACAGTTTGAAAGTTTTTTTCTGACAAAAATAAAATAAATTATGTGGTGCCTTTTCAATTTGTTCAAATAGGATATATAACACCATTTGGCTGTCAACAACGGTGCGGGTATGACTACCCTAACAGGTACCCATTATACACCTGGATAGGGTATATTGCTGATCCATTAATTATCCTTTTTTGGTGCATTGTGGGATTGAAAAGGGAGCAAATCGATCGCTAATTTGCTCCCTTTTCTATCCCACAATGCACCAGAAAAGGATAATTAATGGATCAGCAATATACCCTATGGAGTGGAATGAGTGAGATCAAGTGTCTTGCCCAAGGACAACACTTTGACCATGACAAGGTTTGAATGAACAACCTTGCGATTGTGAGTCGGAGGCCCTAATCATTAGGTGACCATGCTGTGTAATACAAAATGTTCATGAGTTGCCATTTCTTGTGAATATCCATAACTGAAGCTTACTACGTCCAGCAAGGTTTTTCAAGGAGGCCTTTTTCAATTCATTGACCAAAAAGTTTTAAAAATGAGTGTTTCTTAGAACAATTCATCACATATTCACGACTGTTTGGTTGTTGTCTTGTGTTCACAGTGAGGAGAGGATGACAATGGCCAAGATTAGAACTTGTCATCGATGTAAAGCAGGATTCACAAAGTCAGAAGGATGTAACAAGGTAAGGCAGTAACAAATAGGAAATTACTCAACACCAAAGTTCTTGATTTGAACATGGAAAAATCAGTGGCGTAACTTTGGGTCAGGGTGCCCGGGGGCGAAAGTAGTTCGGGTGCCCCTGACCAACATGGTGCAGAGCTAATCAATTTTAGTATTGAAAGCCATAGACCTACCGAATATCTTACGAAGTGTTTCAGATTAAATTTATATCATGTTTCAATGCAGTTCATGTTAATAAAACAAAATGTTTTCATATTCTCTAATGTCTTTACTTTGGAGACTCGTCACTAGCTGCAGTGACGTAGCATATAGGCGCCCAGGGGCAATAATACAAAATACCCCCTCTTCCTAAAACAATTGCGTGCGGGCACGCGAAAATGTGCATAAATACCACTAATTTGGTATTTAATCAGGTTGAATTTAGGTCTTTAAAATGACAATTTATATAGTTGCAATGCTTGGCAAAGCGCTTGAAAATTTTGTGTTGAAGGGCACCCAAATGAAGAGTAATTCAATGCATGGTGGGTAAAGGTTTCCACTTCTTTCCTATAACAAAGTACTGTCGTGTCAAAGGCTATCCAGGCTTGGGTGCCCCTTAGCCCGGGGGCACGCCCCCCCAGAGCCCATAGGAGTTACGCCACTGGGAAAAATCAAGCGCATTTTTACCTGAAACATTGATATACTTTCATTAAAATACTGAGATGGCTTTATGTTTTAATAGACCTAAATTTCCACAGATGCCTTTTGAGTCATAATTTTGCACAGTTAAGTGTGTGTGTCTGGATTTGTAAAACAACTTTGGTCGTTTGTAATGACTTTTGTGTAAGGACAGTGATTACTTTTAGTATTCGGCAAGGTCCTTTCACACCACCCATCTGCTCTTTCAGATTATTGCTTAAAACAAACTAGGTCACGCCTGGGTCGGGCGATGCTACGCAGCTTGTTCAGCAAATGATGTGATTCAATTAGCTGGCTAATTAGAACCCCACTTCTGTGTTTTTGCTGTAAACAGCGCCAAATCGACAGAGTGCGAATATAATGTTGCCCCAGTGTATACCTATAGAAATGTTGATCTCTGGAATTCACCAGAACAAGAAATACCACCTGTTGAATTTGATACGTTTTGTACCATCCATCAGACCAAGCATGCTGTTCATTCCATGCTAAAATCGGCAACAAGTAAGAAAGAAGCTAGTAAATAGTATAGAGGAGAACTCATTGTGCTGTCATACATGTGTGACATCGGTTAAAGTCAAGTTTTTTTTTAGTTGATTTGATTTGTGTTGAATAAATACCAAATTTATTTTTGTTGAAAAAAGAGCATGAGTCATATATCGGCCTATAAAACACAAATCGTGCCAAATAAATCAGTGTTTAAAACTTTTCTTGTTTCATTATCTTTTTCAGATGACTTGCCGCTGTGGAGCCAAGATGTGCTATGTTTGTCGCAAACCCAACATTGATTACAACCACTTCTGTCGACATCCTCGAGACCCAGGTCACAACTGTAAACAATGCAGTGATTGTTCACTTTGGAGTAATCCTGAGGTAAAGAAGTCAAATATTGCACTAATACAAACCTAAAAAACCCATCACTTTAATCAAATAACGTGTCGGGAAGTATTTAATGGTACTCTAGGTGGATGCAGTGTCAATTCAAGGACATAGCATAGTTATTGGTATAAATAAATACAGCGATTATAATGTGCAACATGTATCCAACAAGGAACTGTTGTGAAGCTTGAAGCTAATGACTGAATAGGATTTTGTTGTAGTGCAAATAACAACAATCAATTCATGCACTTTTTAGTTTTTTTATCAGAACAATGCATGACCGCAAAGGGGGAGTACAGTGTGATGGAAAAAATTAAGGGCAAGTGCATTGATAAGTTAGTATTTCTATGAGCAGGCCATCGGTTGTTATAGTACTGGTGCAGCCGGTCCCTGTGAGAGTGGTTGAGCTTTGGTCAGACGTGTCTCTTACTTCTTCAAGTGTACCGATTTTTGTCTTTTGCACTTATCATATCAATCACTAACCTCGTTCATAAACATCATAAAAGCATTGTTAGAAAGGTGTTTTGTTCCATCATTGGCAGCCCAGATTTGCACACCCGTAATTAAATTGACCAAGCCAGCGCTTCATAGATGCGTGTGCGTCACACAGTAATTACATGGAACACATTTATGAAAGATCCGTTGCCATTGGTTCATTGCCTCATGAATATTATACCGTATGAATACAATTTAATACAGCTATAACACAAGGTAAAACAGTTAACATGGGACAGAAATTTGGAAGAGGTCTGATTTAACTTAGCTAGTTTTAAACATCTTTTAGTGGTCCCATAATGCCCAAAAATCCGTTTTGCATTGCAGATTTCTCTGTTCCTAAGTTTCAAAATTCAGGTGCATAATTGGCACCCTATCATACACTGCTGCATTTTATTTCTAATGGCCATTGCATCCTCTCCTCTATAATTCTGCCATGGTAGGATGAAAACATATTTTGTGGCCAGGCTGATATACTTATATCCAACAACTGGCAAGTAACATGTGTTTGTTTTCTTACCTTAACTTACACAGGAGGATGATGAACGTGCCATCCAAGAAATACGTAAGCAGATGGAAGATGAGAAGAAAGCTAGAGGTAAGGAAGAGAGGCACATCTTGGGATCTAATAATACATTGTCTTTGTATGTTGTCAAAAGAAACTAGAAGAGAAAAGGTTACATTTTGATGTTTAAAGAGGCGTGGTCCAATTTTTCATGTTTTGTTTTCTATCTTAGATTGAGGCATACCATCAAAACATGTTTCCAAATTTTGAGTTGTATTTCTTCAGCAGTTTTGATATGAGATGCAAAATTGTGTATAACAATGCCCAATAGGATAGTACATACACTTCCGGTGTGGTTACCACATATCACTACGTTTTGTTCACGCCATTTAAATGAAAAATATCTCTGGCGTTAAATTTCACTGGGATAATGAGAAAAGTTTTCATCTGATACCAAAATCTCAATTTTAAAGAAGAAAAATGGGGGATGAGGCTGACAGTTAAATTTAAGTAGGCTTTTGCATAATGTGTTTGCATTTTGTTTGTTTGGCTGTCACAACTCATACTAAACTGGCCTCAAAAAGAAACTTCACATGGTCATATCTTAAAATCCTCTCCATAAAAATGAACAAAAATTGCACACAGGATTACTTCAATACTCTACTCTAAACACTGGTCATCAGTAACCAAACAGTTGTCCAACTGACACAACAGCAAAATGCACTGACATGAACCACATTCACAGGCGAATAATTGGAACCCAGCCAAAGAAATCTGTTTTGGATGTGAAGGTGTTCCATGTCAGTGCATTTTGCTGTTGTGTCAGTTAGACAACTGCTTGGTTAATGACATGTGTTTAGAGTAGAGTATTGAAGTAATCCTGTGTGTAATTTTTGTTCATTTTTATAGACAGGATTTTAAGATATGACCTTGTGAAAAATTATAGTTTCTTTTTGAAGCCAGTTTATGTAGAATATTGTAACTTATCTATAATTATGATAAGGTAATAAAAAATGGAATCCCTTTATAGCGCAGGGCTAACTATTATCATGTATCTGGATTTATTTCTCAACTGGATTGATTCTAAACATTCAGAGAAAGCTTGCTAGCTTGGATATGTGAGATAGTGGTGTATATGTTCCATCATGTTCTTGTGATCCCTGCTTATTAGCATCTCGATCTTCTGATTTGTATCTTCATTTATTGTTCGCCTCATGAATAGACCCGAGCAAACCAAGCGTACATATTAGTAACCTCCATTGTGTCATGCGTCGAACAAACTGTGCGCGCTGGCTGCCATATTTGGATTGTGCGTTACCATATTTGTACAGACTGTAATATGCGCTTTTGTTATTGGTCATCCTGTTTTAGCCCGTTTGATTTTTGGAAAGTGAAAATGTAAAAATTGGGGGTTTTTCACAAACTTTTGAGGACAATTTTGTATTATTTTGTAAAATGAAGAGATCAAAGTGCTGTTATGAATGAGGTTATTAACTTTGCATCAGTAATATGTCGGGTATACGCCCATCTTGATATTCCTCAGTTCCAAAGGCAAAATGTTTAGATTTCACAATGCCTTCCAAATAACCGATGCACAGTTATTAACCTCTAAATAGTAGAAAATGTCGGGTATAAAGAGAAAAACATTTAAAAATTCAAATTAAGTTCTGTTGAGTTTGTTCACTCAAAGTTCAGAATGTTTTCACATTGCAGACTGATTAGGCCAGAATAACGATCAAGTCATATGCATTATCATTAATATGTTGTGGTTATCCTCTCATTATATTGAACAGATAAAAAAGCAGCTGCAGCATCAGGTGACAGTGGTCCTCCAGATGCCAAGAAGCCTCGTATTGAGTGATGGAGTAAATAAGCTTACTTACCAAAGAATCTACTGCTTGATTGAAAATGACTTCATCTAGATGGAGGAACAGTATTCAAGTACCTGCTGCATCAATATGGCAGCTTATATTCTATTATGTAAACTAAAATAAATATGTATTAAGAATAAGATCATTATGAAATACTGAGAGATTACTACCTTTAGTTGCGAGTGTGGAGCTATCTGACATTGAATGAAAGTGCCTCTGACCAGAGGTTCCCAATCTTCCTGACAGAACTATGGGGAGCAACCAAATCATTGGAAAGGTATTTGTTTTTCGCTCTTGGAAGGGTATTTTACTAACATACAGAATGTTTCACCGTGGCCCTAGCAAACATTGATAGTGTGCATGAATTGGGATTTTTCTTTCAGCGTGTTATGCCCAAAACTTGATAAGGCTCATGTTGTTCAAGGTGCCAGCTCTCTTTTGAGTTCTGACTTTGCTACTGGAACCATAGACTTATACAGACTATTTACCAAAAGTCCCTGTGCTTTGTATGTTGTGAATTATTGCATAATATACAGGATTTAGATCGTGCATGGCTAACAATCACGTCAGCGTTGCCTGCCTTTGTGTGTTGTGTTACGCGAAAGACTGAAAAAAAAGTGGTATGTGCGCATCAGTTTCATCATGGAACAACCGGCCCTCATTATTGGGTGATGCTGAGACTTTGTTCGTGGATAGTCTGTATCTCTTCAGTCCATGACTTGAACACATCTGCTCACAACCTATGGATGGGAATATTCCCTTCCCTGCGCATCCAAGATGGCCGCCATGCATGAATGGCCATCTTAGATGTGCAGTATAGGTGAATTTGAAATATTTATGAAGTACACTGCTAGGCAATTCTTGATTTTAGTTTTACATTTGGATTTCTGCATACCATGGGTCAGGTCATACATATATACAATAATATTGGGTTGATTTTCATGAATGAATGTTTCATTGTTACCAGATCCCTGAAATAAATTTTGCGAGTAAAGTATCAACATAGTTTACTCTTCACCAGTATTACAATATTTAATATATCATCATGACGCAGACAGACTGCTGAATGGCGATTTGTCTTGAATTAGCAAACAGGCAGGTCCCTACCCAGGATTTTTTAGGGGGTGCTGATTGGACCTTATTTCCAGGGGGGTGATTTTGTGAAAAGTGGACTTTCCCAAAAATTTTGACCTTTTTGATCGAAAAGCATACAATACCCGCTACACTTGCAAATTGTAATTTTTGGGACTTTTTTATACTTTAGCAAAGTTGGGCGGGGCTACAAACAGGGGATTTCTTGTAGAACCTTTAATTATTTATTGATGATTCATTGTGATAAGTGATCACAAGAGAACTGCAGAAAGGGTTAGTAAATGATACGGTGCCACACCGCCTCATCCCTCTATTGAGTATTCTCTAATTCAAGAGAATTCATGCGTAACACAAATTTGTCAAAGATGAATCAATATTCAGCAGTCTGATAACTCATGTGTAAGAAGATTGGTTGTATTTAGTTGTAACAGGAAGTCATAAATTAGGTTAATTTACATGTATGATGGATGGACGGAGAATTATTGTGCTATATTATTATTTAAGTTCAACTCTATTTTGTAAATGCAACGACTTTGTTCTTACACCATGCTAATTTTGACCAATTGTATTATATTTGTTACCCAGTGGGTCACTCAAATATTAAAGTGCTATGTACATTGATTTTCAGGAAATGGATCTATTTGGGAACAACCCAAAAGTTTGATGGCGTGTAACAAAAGTTCTTTAGTTGTGGAGGGGGCGGGGAGTGTCACAAAGGTGATCATTTGAGATTAGAATTTTCAATTATGTACATTTACATTACCAGGAGGGTGGGTGAACCTCCTAAGTTTATAGGCTGTCATTGAACTTTTGGGTTGTGCCCTTATCCATTTATTTGTGCCATATCGTTAAGTTCAACTCACTTTTGTTGATAAACAATCAAACTTTTTTTGAAGAATAACTGGAACTGGCCTGGGGCAAGTCAAACACTTTTAAATAGGAAAGATTATGGAGTGTAAAATTGTTGCGCATACTTGTGTTACATTCCCTGAGTAGATGTCACTCATGCTGTACATTGATCCAATAGACCCTACATTGGGCTATAACCGGCTATTCCAGTTGAAATCCCTACACCCCCTGGGAATACATGACCTTAAACTGGAGTCATCCATTCAGGTAACCATATTTGAAATTCACACTGCAAGATAAAGTCATATCTTACAGGAGGGTCTGGATTTATCCCATTTATCACTTCACCTCATATTCATGTCTTTATTAGTTTGAATTGTAGTGTAGAGTAACCATTTTAATTTGCAGCTTTTGAAATTGCAATAATTTCTCATTTCCATTTTGAAGTCATTTGATAACTGAGGTACCAAATTGTAGCCAACAATAATTGCCCATGTCTATCCTTCACAAAATGGGCCGACTCAGTGGAATGGTGACAATGTGCTATTCCAGTTGAAATCCATACACCCCTGTGAAAGACATGACATTTATCTTGCATGGAGTGTATGGATTTTAAATGGAATAGCCCAATTTTGATATTTGATGGGCAAATCTTCCTGAAAATGAGCTTTGGAATGATACCAACATTACCAAGTTTTTGGGTAATTTTATTGTATGTTGCCAATGTATATTGTAAAACAGGGCTGAGAAATGCCGCCTTTTGCATACGTATATTGAAATGTTGTTTGGGTCATATCTCAAAACTATAGTAGTAATTTCAATTGAAAGAACACAGCCTGACATGGAGTGAAGATTTTTCGCGTACACTGCACAATCTATGCCAGCGTATGTGACTATGCGTACGTAACGCGGAAGTGAATCCAACCATGCCAATGCACTCGTGATTGGTTAGTATTTTAATTATTATATCCAAGGTCATGCGTTCATGTTGTAGTTTGAAATATGCGATATACGATCACAGTTGGATCAAAGAAAGCTGTGTTCATTCAGTTGAAAGTTCTAGTATAACTTTGCCATCTTTGGCCCATATTGTGATGGAGTGAATAGTCGTTATGTTACGCGTTATTGATTTATTTGTATATTGTACAAACTGTTACATAATATAACTATATTTTCTTTTCCAACATGTCGGTTACCAAATTAATTGTAAGGTGGCTTTTTGATTTGATTTGCCTCATATCATTTATATTCTAGGATTCCTTGTACATAATATATAAAGGCCATGGTGGCTCTTTGCACCTGATCACAAGATTGTGAATTTGGATCCTAATGGCACTATTGTTTTGTCCATTGAGGCAAGGCTCCTCACCTTTGGGTTGGACAAAAATGTTTAATGTGTTTCCGCTAACATGAGTCCTGATAGGAAGACTCACTCAGTCGGTCATACTTTTGTTTTTATTTTACAAAATATATTTGAATTTCAGGCACATGCTGTTAAAAATGACTGATAGCTCCAAAAGGATCAGATAGACACTATTCCCATGAATTATAATGAATTAGCATGTTATGAAAATATTACTACCTTAACAAGTAACTTGTGTTATGAGTTGACCTATATTGTGTTATTGAATAGCATCTAGTTGAACTTACTGGCAGAGAATTTATTGAGTAGGTTAGGGGTTCAAGGGAGCCAGACAGTATTAACAAATAATTGTGTACTATTTCCAAGTGTTTATTTTAATTTTGAAGGAAAATTAAGTTGAACCTACTTTTGACAGTGTTACAGAAGCTAAACATGTTTTTGAGTCGGGTCTATTTTCGTCAGTCAAATCCTATGAATATCCTTGTTCATGCACGTAACATATTTTGGGTGAGCAGAGTTGAGAAGGGGTTGGTCAGGTGACCGGAAACACAATATTTTTTGCAGCCTTAACTTCTCTTCACCCACTTGTATAAATGGGTAACAGCATAATGCTATGAAGTAGCGCCAGGCTTATTGTGTGCAAGGAGTGGCAATCCTTCCATATGATCGTAGATGAAAATGTTTCTATTATGAGAAGCAATAAGAGGCCAATGCATCATTCATTAACTGAAATGGACTGAAATAGTCAAAGTGCCATGAAATGTGATGATCTGGGTCAAGAAAACTGATCACCTATAACTCTAACATTACTAATCAGTCTATTCAGATTCCTGGAAAGAAAATTGCTGCCTGTTATTATTGCAATAATTTCTCCATAAGCAGCTATATTAGACCAAGTAAGTTTAGCCTTGAGTATGACTATATCAGTACAGTAGCCAAGGTACCTATGTAAAGGTAGAATCTGGTTGTGGGGTCTATCATTTTGTTTTTAAAGTGTGTGAAATTGTACCAATGGAATATGAAAAAACAGTTGTTGCTTCATATAGAAATCCCAAATATGCTAATAATGAGGAGTATGAATACAATGTCATGCTCTTACACACATGTAACACTGGTACTCAACAATGGAATAAATCTATATTCCTCATTAGCATATTTGGGACTTCTATATGAAGCACCTACCGAATTATGAAAACTACCAAATCTATAAGCAATATTGATAATTCAGAAGCAAAGTGCATTGTGGTAAATAACACAATCTACTCCATTGATGGATGTTATGATGAACTGCAACTCTTTGGGATTCCAGTGATATATTTAGTCAGTTACAACATTAGCAGTTAGTAACCAGCTAATATACTTTGCTTGTTATAATGGAAGTGCTGTGAAGACATCGGGCAATTTGCAAAACACTTTTTTTTTAAAAGAGAAAAGTTCTCTGCCATTGAGCGTGAGCTTCCATCTGTTTGTCCCTCTGGATATTACGCACAATGCACTCCCCTGAATGGTCAATATTGCTTTGGTGACATATGATATTCAAATGGAATCAATGATTGATGATTCTGGATGATGCAACAGATGATCACTAAAGCCTTGAAGTAGAGAGTAATTGTTTGTTTATGCCAAGGCTAACCCACTGGCTTTAATAGCAGAAACTGACAAATTCTCACCAAAATAGCAATTAACTGCCTACTTGAAAGATTTGGCAAATCCTAGTTACAAACTGCATGCCCATGGATACCTA